>NW_022735439.1:402759-408865 GCF_011630105.1 Anneissia japonica | reverse complement strand
CCGTTTGAATAAGCGCCCCTCAGAAAGTGCAAAAAATATTTTAAGCGTCCGGGCGCTTATTCGCTCGAGTAGGCCTACGGTAAACAGTCTAGGTTACATTATGGCCAATGAAGAATTCAATTAAACCCACATCCGGGACTATTTAAGCTCACTGGAATTTGGCTACTAATACTTATATTTTTTAATAGTTCAAGAAAATAAAAAGGAATTCATTGCAAATATTGAATGTGCTGCGTAGGATGCCCTAACGGAATTCTTACCGGGCCACGAATGGGCACGTCGTGTGTCTCTATCCATGGAGGCATGCACTATCTAAATCGAACTTTATTCGCTTGCTGGCGATGCACACGAACAGCTATCCATCCCCCTGAGGCTGACACAGACTTGAAAACAGCGCATGCGCCAAATACGCTCTACGGAAGAATATGAATAATTCATAAGATTGTACCAAACTATCCTACGTTAAGAAAATTCGCTACTAGGTCTTCTTCTTTTCATTCATTTCTTTATTGAACCTAAAAAGTTTACCACAATACAATTTACCACAATTTACTACAATACAACAGAAATAACAAACAACTACAAAAATAACCTAAGATGGCTAGGATTGATGAACGTTCTAATACTACTGTATAGTTTTTCTGTAAAGCGCTGTGAGAATGATTTATTGTTTATTAGCGCTATACAAAAATAAATTAATAATAATAATAATAATAATAATAATAATAATAATAATATTTATTATTATTATTATTATTATTATTATTATTATTATTATTATTAAGCATAATTTCTACAAAAGATGCTTTCTATAGACTTTTCCAGCTGGTCTGATTCTTTAATAAGCTTGATGCCACCAACACAAAATGACAAAACACAAATCGTGTATTGCTAGGAGAAAATTTAGAATTATTATTAAATTATTTTATTAAATTATTAATTAATTAATTAATTTAGTATCCATTCATTCAAATTGATACAATGAAAGTAGAAAGTTTGTTATGCATTGTTTTAAAGTGGCCAGCGGCCGTGAAATGACAGACAGACCGATGGGAGCAATTAATTTTGTTATCTTTCCCGGCGAAACTGGGAGTGGTGGTGGAACGGAGGAAGGGGAAAAATTATCGGGAGAAAATTCCCCTTTTCCCCCGTACTGACCGTAGCGCCGCCACTGATTGTATTGAACAAATCTTATTTTCACCTAGTGGTGGATGTCGCCATGTGGTAGCTCCATGCATGCTCCATGGTAGCTCCTACTTCCGTCTCGCCGATATTCACGCGTGAATGGCCGTATTCGACTGGTCGTTCTTCGTTAAACCATGGAGGTTAAATCACGCTCACCTGGCTGCAGCAGCGCTAAAATCCTACTATAACCATGGAGGTACTGTATTATTATTATTATTCAATAATACCTCCATGCTATAACCCTATAATGAAGACGGCCAGTCGAATAGAAAACTTATAAATACTCGACAAAACAAAATGGCTGCATAGTTACCGCGACGCGATACAGGCTGTGTAATCAAAATTGCTTTGTGACAGTATGAGTTTTTCGTAAAAATAAATATTTTCATCCAGTTTTATCGAATGAAAATACGGTAATACTGAACGAAAATTCGTAGTCAACGAAATGAACTAGTCGAATACGCCCAATGTTGTTTTTTTGTGGAGGCGTGCGTCAAATTACAATGGGAACCCTCAGCCGTGCCGGTAGGCATAACATTTTACACAAGATACTCTCTACTTTTCCAGCTGGTATCAACTACGCATTTGCATATGGTTCAGCTGTTTTTAAACAGCAGAATAATATCGATTCCGTGAGTGCCGCTGCTGATTTTAACAGCTTTCATACAGTACTGCCTGGCTGGCCTCATAGACTGAGGCCTAGAGTAGTAGTAGTAGTAGTAGTTCAGACTAGGTGGATAAAGCCGGCTCAACTCACCGGGTTTATCCACGTGCCAGTCTGAACTAGGTGGCTTATCTCAAGGGAAGCAGGTCAACTCGGCCACAAGTCAACTCGGCCACAGTCAACTCGGCCACAAAAAGTTCGCCTGTAGTCAACTCGGCCACAAGTCAACTCGGCCACAAGTTAACTCGGCCACAAGTTACCGTATTTATAATTAAAATGAAATGTAAATATTCCAGTTTCTGCATCCTTTTTCTTCAATATGATTAAAATGAAGTACACAGTATATTTTAGTAAAATTCTGATCATCGTCTCATCGTCGTGAGATCGTTGTATACATTTCTTCACACTGTACTCTTATTCAACAGAGAAAACCCGCCAATTATGAATGGAATAAAATCTGACAATTGTAACATTGACAATTGTAACATTAACAATTTAAGCAATCTTAATAATTAAGAAAAACACATATATTAATCTTTAATTTTGTTCACATTAAAACACTGACATAAAACAATACTATAAAGACTAATATATAATAATAATATGAATTAAAAAAATCGAGAATTTTTTTATTATTCATATGGTAACAATAATAATATCAGCAAAAATGTAAACAATACATAATGTTATTATGCTAAGACTAATAATTAATATTAAAACTAACGGTAATAAAAACAACAATAATAATAACAACAATGACACCAATAATAACAGCAATAATAATAATTGTGGCCGAGTTGACTTGTGGCCGAGTTGAGTTGTGGCCGAGTTGACTGCAGCCAAACTTTTTGTGGCCGAGTTGATTTGTGGCCGAGTTGACTTGTGGCCGAGTTGGATCGAATTCATCTCAAGCCGGGCTGTGTTCCTATAGTAACTAGGCCTGGCATGCCACCAGGTTGAACTTTTCTAAGCCGGGCTTTAATCGCTGCGGGGGGTCTTGCATTGACTTCCGGTAAAAAAAAAAAGACCAATCAGCATTCAATTTAACGTACGATGTGAGGGAGCGTACGTTTCGAGCCCAATGTTTCCAAACTCGTTTCTTGGTTACGGTTCATTATGCTAATTCTCGCGCCAGGCTAATTAAAAGACACCTCAGAAGCCTGAAAAGCTCATTTCCCGCCATCTAAGAATCAAAATTTTCCCGAATCCCCCCTTTTTTTGGTGTTTTTATGAAAAAAGGTCTGACCCCTCCACCCTAAATGTGAACCTAGATTCGCCCCTGTATTCGGACACCGACACCAACGATAATGTTTGAATTTAGAGACGGAATCAGAAAAATAAAAAATAAATTGAGTATGGCATGCAAATTAAATTAGGTATTGCGCGCACTAAGTGCAATAAAGAGTGATTAACCAAAAATTAGAGCCTGGAACCCCAGGCTAGTATGCTGTGTGTATGTTGGAGTTTCGAACTCCATTCAAATTTTAATAGGACGCCCCTTATCTAGTGGCAGCATTTTTTTTAAATGTTCCATTGTGTGCATACAAAATCAGGGCAGTTTAAAAAGAAAAGTACTGTATATAGTCGCGTATAAAACAAGGCTTAAAATAGTAATTTATAATAAAAAAACAGGGGGTTGTCATACAAATTTGACAAGCCCTGACATACAAATTTTAGATTTATTAAGTCATATTCGTCCGTAACATACAAATTTACTAATGCAATGAAGCTAAGAGGAAATAAGATTTTGATGAACATTTAAAAACTCATAAAATGGTATTTTTTTTGGAAGACTAGCCTTGCATTTTGCTCCGATTTTAGACAGCTAGAGATGCAGTATCAAGATCATTAAAAGCAAGAATTCTGATGATGAAATGGGAGGGAGAGGAGGTTGTCTTATACGTAGGTCGCCCTATATACGATATATCTTTTTAAAAAGAAAAGTAGTTCCAAAATTTAATCACTCTAATTTTAAGATGCAGGATAATTTCTAGTTCAATGAGGCCTGTCATATATCATCAGGCCTCATTCAACCACACATTTATTAACTTATAATTAACCTGTTTACCCAACCCTCACCCTCACCTACCTGATTACCACTACCTGTCTTTGAAGTAAAATAAATTGTAATATATACCACTGTAGATACTATACTACAGTAGTTTACAAAATAAAGAATGTAATGGGAAGAATATTTTTATTGAGTAAAAAAATCTTTCAACTTGTAACAATATTTTTTTCATTTGAAAACAACTGCGAAAAAAATCGCAAGTTGTTCTCGGGTGGGACTCGAATTGTGCCTCCATCAGACGCAAGCTCGGTGGTCTAGAGTTATGATGCCAGGCTAGTGATCTGGAGATCGTGGGTTCGAGTCCCACCCATGAACAACTTGCGATTTTTTCGCAGTTGTTTTCAAATGTACTGAGTATTCGGTACATTTCCACGTCAGGTAGGGCAAAATTACACCTATACATGAGTCTCCTGACGCAAATCCAGTTATTGTCTATTATTCCATCACGACAGTAACAATTACTATCAATATTTTTTTCCTTTGCACAAATAAGAAACATTGATTATTTGTTTTATAACACTGAATATAGACCCTTGTCATTTGAAATTTTATGAACAAAAATAGAGTGAGTTTGAAAGTACACCTTTCTTTTGAATGGAACAGTCTACCATCTTTTAACCAATTAAAAAATGGTATTATGTTGAGGCATGCAATGAAACAAAATATTGTACACACTGCTAGTATGCAACAATGTACAGACTTCTCAAGTACTACAGAATTTCCATAGTTAGACCTAGTCAGGGGCGGATCCAGAGATGTTCGGGGGGGGGGGGGGGCCGAAATTTGGGCCGATCGAGACAATAATGTCCTAGGGGGTCTGGCGAAAATTTTGCGTTCTAGACGCCCGAAAATAACATTTGAGGCATTGTGGGCTATCATATTTTTCTTTTTCTTTCTTTTTTTCTTTTTTTTTTTCCCCTTTTTTTTTCCTCCCAAAAGGTGGGTCCCTCCCAAAAGGGGGGGGGCCCCCCCACCTAAATCTTCCCCTGCTAGTTGCTATGGACATTTTACCTAATTATGAATGTATGGAAATAGATAACATCTATGGAAATTTATCAAAGGCCTAGACCCATAAATATATACCGGTAGGTCTAAAGTCCAAAACAAATTACTTTTCCATCATGGTATTTGGCAACATTGTCTCTAGACAACTCATACTTTGCCCATAAATCTTCATCCTGTTCCGTTTGTTTGAAATTCCACATCAAATTACAAACAATCAGGCCCAATCTGATCGAGCGAAAGATGATCAGACCCATTTTCAGAACAATTAGACCCAATTTGAAAGTTGGACAAATTGTCCAGAATAAATCTGCATCCTGTCCAGTTTGTTTGAAATTCAACAGATGTACCTGCAATTTTAAGCAACCCATATCTTGTACTCAAGGCAAATTATTAGGTGCTATGGAAAGTTTTCATTTATTACGGAATTCTGAAGACACAGTTACGGAAATGCATTTTATGAACTCGAGAAGTCTGTTTATACAACAATTTTTTTTCTATTTATAGAAGAATATGATTGATTTGATATTTGTGGTTGATGATCCTTCCGAGTGGCATGCAGCAAACCTCCACCAGAACTTGCATCATTATTCCATGCTGCGACATTGTGGGAGTGATTCCATAGCTAGTATACAGGATAACATTGGAGCTGGTGTGTACTATAACACAAGAGTTGAGTGTCAAAATATGGTATGTTGCTTCATGTTATGTAAGGGACTATTTCCAAATATCTTAGTTTACATCATGCAATGGTGTTACCCAGAGGACTATGGGCATAATTGATTTTGCAAACAAATCTTGGAGGGTTAAAGACTTTCTGTGTTCTGCCATTGACTTCTTCTTTTTGTGTATTTTTTGAGGTGAAAACTACCATTGAATTTGTTGTCAATGACATTAAGGCAATTAAAATAAAGCCCAAAATGTTTTTACTCATGATGTGATTACAATAGCTACTGTAATTATTATCATTTGTCATGATTAAAATTTCCCTTTTGGGAAAGAATATATATTATTCTTGGCATGTTCTCTACCGTAGTTAGTTAGTTTCCCAAATACAAATACTCAAGCTAGAATGATGTTAAAAAAAAACTTATGGATTTTTGGTGATGTCAGATGTACGGTAGTACAAGGTTTTGTCCTGGTGTAAGTAACATCATAAGGTGATGTCAGAATGATGTAGTACA
>NW_022735439.1:381526-402517 GCF_011630105.1 Anneissia japonica | reverse complement strand
GTCAATAATGTAAAAAAAAATTGATAAACATACATTCTATTCTAATTTGTTTTCATTTAATTTATTTGAAGGATTTTGTAAGTAAACAGATTTATTTTTCTTTTCTCATGATATTTAGGTTCAAGTCTGTAAAAACACAGAAAGCAAGAAATTAAAAAGAGCCTTATGGCGGAACCAGTTCAGTGCCGTTTTCACATCCCTGTTGCTACTTCCAGAAGAATTCAGTGAAGAGAAATTATTTTGTACCATTACGGGTTTGTCCTATTCAGGTTAGTTTTGCTTCACAATTTAAGATTAATTTTCATATGAATTTGCCAAATATTTTCCAATTAATTATAAAAGCAAACTATTTTGAAATCCAGAATCTAAATCCTGCCAACATTTAATAATGTATAATAATTGGGCACAGACTTTATTGTTATAATCGGCCAATAAAGCTTACTACTGTAACTTACCATAAATAATTGAATATACAAATGAGAGTAACTGATACCGGTTTACCGGGCAGCTCAGACATGAAGAGACGCTTAGGGGAGTGCTCTGATATTCATGGAATAATGTATGTATTGAATATAATAATACTGCCCTTGATTTGATTAAATCATTTGTTTAAGTTTAAAACTAGTTGAAGTGATAAAGGTAGGAGAATAACCCATAACTCAGCTTTATTGAGGTGAATTGCATGTGGGCGTAGTCTGTGACCACCTAGCCGCCATAAAGAGGTGCTTATGTTCGCATCATTTCACCACATCAGGGGCTGAAATGAACTATAGCATCGGGGTAACCCCCCCCCCTACTATTCCGAAAGATATAATAGGTTCTTTAAACTGCACACAAGCCAGATGTGTACACTGGACCTCCATTTTAAGTTCTTATCCTTGAAGACTTAGTTCTACCTACAAAACCTTGCCTCATCACTCAGCCACTCGACTCGATATACTTTAATAATTAAATATTTTTAGAGTTTTGTCACCGTTGTTTGCAACTGCAACTTTCCGTGGGTAATATGAAATGATGGCTATTCCCTCAGGATTGTTGATTCCATCATCATCTTTGTCAATTCTTTTAATGAAATTTCCATTTTTACTGAATAGCTGTAGTTTGTTTTTACATGATATAATGATGTTGTCATCAGCATCTACTACTACCCCATCTGGATTCCTGATCTTACCATTCTCATCACCTGCTTTGATAAGGACTTTCACCCACATACCCTCTTTATCAAAAAGTTGTAATCTGTGGTTGGAATACTCCAATATAAGAAGGTGACCTTCTTTTGTAAGAGTAACATCAACCATTCCAATCATTTTACCTTGTTGGATGTTACCTTGTGACCCTATCTTCCTGATCATCTCACCACTATCAATGCTAAGTAACACACATCTGGTTTCCCAATCTGCTACATACACAATATTTGATCCTTCATCCACATGGATACCAAATGGATTTTTCAGTACTTCCTTACCAACTGATTTTACCAACTGACCATTCATACTGCATATTTGGATGCATTGATTACCCCAATCACTGAATGCTATGTTACCATTCTTCAATTTTTGCATTTTGTATACCTGGACACTTCTTGCCAATGTAACTTTGCCAATATTTTCTCCTGATTGCTTGTACTTGAGTATTACATTTGTAGAACATGAAACCAACAAGCAGTCGTCTTCACACATAACTACATCTCTAACATAAATTTGGTTTATTTTTATTGTATTTATTAATACCGCCACTTTTTCTATTTTGACCATCATTGGTGACTGCTTAATAGCTTCACCATCAACATTCACATCCAGTTTGCAAATACCTGGGCGTAAGTTGTTTCCTGTTACAAAATAAATGCCATTTTTATCTTCTTCAATTTCAGTGGTGTAGGTTTCTCCTGTAGGATGTGTCCATGTTGCCTTTAGTTGATTTGCGTGTATTTCACATTCATCTGTTTTGATTATTTTGATAACTGTCTGATCTTGGCTCACAGATTCCTCCCTCTGTAACATTAGGCACTCTGTTACTCTTGCTGTATTTACATTCCTTATGTCACATTTTTGCAAAGAAGCACTTTCATTGTTTTTAAGTCCAGTTTCTGTCAACGTTTGGAGAACTTCTGAAATGCGGATTGGTTTGTGTTTTACTTCCCACAACTTGTGGCCCATAAGCGTACAATTTATACAAATTGAAGTTTTACACTCTGTGCAGTAAAACTCCACAGGTTTATTGTGAAGCAAACACAGTGGCAGGCATAACAAAGCAAAGTCTTGTGCAGACATTGACTGCACATTCTCCACTGTATGTAACTTGTGATTTGTTGAGACTGGTAGTGTGTTGTGACAGTTACTACAAGTAGAACACAAGTAAAGTCTGCATTCCTGGCAGTAGTTTTTTGCCTCTCCTTTTTCACAAAAACATTTCATCTCATCTCTTTTGTCAATTTGTTCAATAGTTTCTAATAAGTTAATCAGAAACGTGTTCAGTGGAAGTTTCTGAAGCCCGCCTTTTGGAATGGCATATGATTTTGAGCAGGTTGGGCACGTTAACTTACCCTTCCCCTTTTTAACCCAGTCTTCAAGACATGCCAAACAGAAACTATGGAGGCAGTTGAGCAATTTAGGATTTTGAAGTCTCTTATAGCATATTGTACATTCTAGGACCTTCTTATCAACTTCTTTCAGAAACTGATTCAACTCACTGGTAGCCATCTTGAACAATTCCTGTGAAAATTATTAGTGCATTTTAAAGAATAATAATTTCTTTTTTTTTCTTTGATTCCTTATTTGTTACGATAACATACATGTAGGATCTTACAAATACTAATTTTATACCGCCATGTTTTTACTATGTTGTTAAAAATGCCTTATGTTATTTTAAGGTTAACATTTACTATAGTTAGGGTAATATACAGATATGTTAATGAAATTATTATGCCGTGTGAGGAGCCTCCATGTGAAATATTGAATAAAAAAATTATTATTTTGTATCGGAATATATTCTTTAAAGCAATGAATGCACTATAAAAAACTTTGTAACTCTGAAAAAAAAAAGCTTATACTAAAAATATTGATAACTATGGAGGGTGTAATTCTAGGCATCAAAATAAACCCTTTCCCCTGAGCACTGAGCACATCCACTACCTAAAGAATGAAATCTCATCATTGTACCCTGTTATCTCTGGTTATTGAATCTAAACTAACATACAGTACTGTACATAATGTACAAATTCCTCTGTTGAGTATGGTAGACCTATTTGTACCAATAAGATTTCAACATTCAGGTAATCAAATTCTAAATACATTATGTTTACAAAAGGGAAGGTGTAGAAATGAAGTGTATATTTAAAAAATTCCTAAGGGACATGTTGCCTGCGAAAAGATATCACTTAACAAAATCTTAAAATTCCTTGATTGTAAATAATATTTTTTTTAGTGTATGGCTGTAAACAAAAAAGAGCAGTGCTCATAGCAGAAGGCTGAGCATCGTTTTATCTTAATAATATAAATAATAGTAATTATGACAAAAAACATGACCATAATATTAATAACCTTTATTATATTTTTATTTTATTTCATTCAATTCGGCAAAACAAGGCAAAGTAACAAAAGTAGGAGTAACAAAAGTGTTCATGTACTCATCGCCAAATCCACAAACACAAAACAAAAATAAATTATATGTTGAATAGATTTTTAAACAATTTTCTGTTTAAAATTACTATATCTTTCACAAATAAAAGAATCCTTAATAACAGATGGCAACCCATTCCAACTTTCCCATTTTCTATTCCTAATAATTTAGAAGAGCTTAACATTTTCCATCTTTTCAAAAATCACAAATTTCTGTTGTTAGCTCAAAAATAAGTCAGGAAATTGTTTCTTCATCACTTATTAATTTATTTTTGTATCATTGCATACAGTTGGCTTTATACTAACAGTGTTTTAAATCATTAAATAAAAATATCGTTACCTTTGTCCTATGTTGAGCTAATGTTCTACAGGATATTGAATTTCTCAGCTCCAGCAGAAGTGGGTTTTTCCACATTATTTTAATAATGTCACCTGAAATTGTTTGGGGTTCCTTTGTGTGCAATAATAAAGCAAAACTTGACATGATCAGTCATGCAGAAAATATTGACCAGCAAAATATCTATTTTGGCATATTGCCAGTCACTCGCATAATAAATACTTCCTTATTTTTAACATTATACAGTAGAACCATGTATATACCCCAATTTTATGGAAGACGCATATGGATGATGACATCATCAATATCTGTATTTTAATACTTTAAAAATATTATTTTGTTTCTGCATATTTTACATTAGTAAACCAAGCCAATGTTGCGTTTTATGCTGATTCCGTGGAGATTAATGCAACGGAATCTTGTCAATGACCTTTTGCATACGAACCACTAATTTTCATGTCCCTCAGCGCCAACATGGTTTTGTAACAGGCAGTTTGTACATCTCTTTGCTCTATTCATGCATGTGTACAAACATGTGATTAAACATTATAATTCTTTATAAAAATTTAAATTAAAAAAAAATTGTTTAACATTAAAAATATAAAATAATAACACAGGCTAGGTTAGATTTTCTGTAGGCGAAAAAACAGCGTGTTGCTCCACGTAGCATGGTAAATGGTCTTCCATTTCTATAGCACATAGTACTGTACAGTGCAATGTCTCTATGCGCTTTTTCACCCAGTGACAAGTCAAAAGAAAGTAAACAAGGAACAAGATGAACATATATTTTTTTGTTGAGTCACTATATGGTCAAAGGTCAGTACAATTTGACCTAACTTGGATTTTTCAAAAATCCCATGTTTTATGCATGCCGTTTGGTCCCTTGCCGTACGCATACTCAGGTTTGTTTTGACTTGTGCTTCAGATTTTAAGATTACTGTACTTTCTGTATGAATTGGCCATTTTCCAGTTAATTTCAATGACAAAATTATTTTGAGATCCCGAATCTAAATCCTGCCAACATTTTCCATAAATAATTGAACATGATAATAATACTGCCCATGAATTGATTAAATAATTAAATTGAAACTACTTTATTTTATTTACTTTTTTCAGAATCAAATCCAGAATATTATAAACAAATATTAGGTAATGAAAACTACTGTATAGACAGTCATCAAAATATGATGAGAGGAGCACATGTCACAATATTTACGTAAGAACCATTGCCACTTGGCAAACAGGTTAGGCTCTTAGTGTGTGCTCAACAATACACCTCACATCATTTTGCATATTTTCTACCCTAAAACACTTTTCAGGATATACTCAAAAAATGACGGAAATCTCCGAGATGAAAACACTGGCTCTTCAGTTTCTAGACATGTTTATCAGCAGAACTCAAGAGATATCATCGTTTTAGCAGTAGATATTATTATAAAGTGCTACAGTACATAGTGGTGCAAAATTATTTAAATATGTTGCACCAACCTCCTTGGTTGCACTTAACCACATCACAACATGTAATATACTGTATTTTAATAATTAAATATTTTTAGAGTTTTATCACCATTTGCAACTACAACTCTCTGTGGATAATATGAAATGATGGATAACCCCTTTGGATTATTGATTCCATCAGCATATTTGTCCATTCTTTTTATGAAATTTCCATCACTACTGAATAATTGTAGTTTGTTTTCACTTGCTATGATGATGTTGTCATCCTTATCAACTACAAATCCACATGGATTCTTCACCTTACCATTTTTTTCACCCGTGTTGACAAGGACTTTCATGGACCTTCCCTCATGATCAAATAGTTCTAGTTGGCTGTTATTATACTCTAGTACAAGAAGATGCCCTCTTTTTGTAACATGAAAATCACTGATTCCAAGATGACATTTTTTGATGCCTAGCGAGTGTATCTCCCAGATCAACTGCCCATTATCAGTATCAAAGAGGAACACCGAGTCATTACTATAGTCAGCTACATACACAACTTTTGATGCCTCTTCTACCTGTATTACTTCTGGAAACGTCAATACTCCTTGATCAATTGATTTTATTATGTGACCATTTATGGTACATACTTTAATGCATTTATCAAAACAATCACTGAATGCTATGTTACCATTTTTCAGTTTATGCATTCTGTTAACATGTGTGTTTGGTGGTAGCATAACCTCACCAACATATTCTCCCGATTGCTTGTATTTCAGTATTTTATTTGTCCTACATGAAACAAACAAACAATCATCATACTTAACTACATCTCGTACATTTTTGTTTATTCTAATGGTATTTATTAATCCTTTAATAGGGTGTGGCCATCTTGTCTTCTCAATTTTTGCTTGTGTTTTGAACTTATCATGTTTGGTTTGTTGACCTCGAGTCTCATGATCTGTTTTTAATTCTTGAAAGCTTACTACCCTGAATTCTGTAACAGTCCCAATATCACACTGTTGCAATGAAGAGGTTTGATTTTTGTGGAAATAAATTTGTCCATTATCATTTGGCTCTGTTTTTGGCAACTCATCTATTCTGTCCTTCAGTGCTGTAATTACTGTTTCACTTGACTGCATTGCTGTGGTTTCGTTACTCTTCAATAAGTGATTAAGAAAACTCAGTCTTGAATTTATATCAGATATTGTTGTTTTTAATTCATCTATTTGTGCATCATTTACCTTCTTTTTGTTTTCATAGATTTTCTTCACTTTTTTTTTCATTTTGTCTCCATTTTTAAACATTTTCTTTACCATTTTTTGCACATGATTGTCAATATCTCTCAAACTTTTATTTTTATTTTGTCCTAATTTTGTAGCATTTTGAATAACTGCTTTGAGGCCATCTTCTAAATTGTTTTTGCAGCGGTGTGCAACTTTCAGTAACTCTACTGAAGTTCCTTTGAATGTCTTAAATGCTTCAGAAATACTGATTGGTTTGTGGCCTTCATACACCTTGTGATCCAGCAGTGTACAGTTTACACATATTGGAGTATTACAATCTGTGCAGTAGAACTCCAAAGGTTTGTTGTGAAGTAAACACAGTGGTGAGTGTAACAAAGCAAAGTCTCCCAGAGTACAGTAAATGCATGGCAATGTTATGTCAAGTAAGTAGCCCCTGGTATTTAAGCTGAACAACAACTCCCAGAGTACAGTAAATGCATGGCAATGTTATGTCAAGTAAGTAGCCCCTGGTATTTAAGCTGAACAACAACTCCCAGAGTACAGTAAATGCATGGCAATGTTATGTCAAGTAAGTAGCCCCTGGTATTTAAGCTGAACAACAACTCCCAGAGTACAGTAAATGCATGGCAATGTTATGTCAAGTAAGTAGCCCCTGGTATTTAAGCTGAACAACAACTCCCAGAGTACAGTAAATGCATGGCAATGTTATGTCAAGTAAGTAGCCCCTGGTATTTAAGCTGAACAACAACTCCCAGAGTACAGTAAATGCATGGCAATGTTATGTCAAGTAAGTAGCCCCTGGTATTTAAGCTGAACAACAACTCCCAGAGTACAGTAAATGCATGGCAATGTTATGTCAAGTAAGTAGCCCCTGGTATTTAAGCTGAACAACAACTCCCAGAGTACAGTAAATGCATGGCAATGTTATGTCAAGTAAGTAGCCCCTGGTATTTAAGCTGAACAACAACTCCCAGAGTACAGTAAATGCATGGCAATGTTATGTCAAGTAAGTAGCCCCTGGTATTTAAGCTGAACAACAACTCCCAGAGTACAGTAAATGCATGGCAATGTTATGTCAAGTAAGTAGCCCCTGGTATTTAATCTGAACAACAGCTCCCAGAGTACAGTAAATGCATGGCAATGTTATGTCAAGTAAGTAGCCCCTGGTATTTAAGCTGAACAACAACTCCCAGAGTACAGTAAATGCATGGCAATGTTATGTCAAGTGAGTAGCCCCTGGTATTTAAGCTGAACAACAGCTCCCAGAGTACAGTGGGCCTATTTGCAACAATATGCACAGGCCCTACAAGAATTCTAAATGTATTATGTTTAGAAAAGCTAAGGTGTAGAGATACAGTATCTGTTTATGTTTACAACAGAAACACAAAAATCTTATAATTCTGCAATTGAACATAATGATGCTTTTAAAACTTTGACTTACAGTATGGCCTTCCTGTCATTCTTGGGAGTAACGTTCATTCTCTGTTATTTATCATAACATAATCAGTGCATCTGTTGATCACCTATTTTAATTTTATTATTGCCTTAATTTGGATTATTGATACTAATAAAATGTATATTTACCTTATGATGTTGAGCTGATGTTCTAAGATATAGACTTTCTCTGCTCCTGCAGAAGAGTGGGTTTTTCCGGGTTTAGTCATGTGACCATATACTGTACTTGGCTTGCTTTGTGAGCAGTCAAGCATGACGTAATTGCCAGCCATGCACAGTATATGAATAGATACAGTAAATGTATTCAATTCACTACCTGTTTTTTTTAAATTTATTTATTCAATCAATCCAAGAAATTACCCAGACAAATGTAAAAAAAAAAGAGATTTATGTTTCATTTTGTTTTTCCGGGTTTAGTCATGTGACATATACTGTACTTGGCTTGCTTTTTGAGCAGTCAAGCATGACGTAATTGCCAGCCATGCACAGTATATGAATAGATACAGTAAATGTATTCAATTCACTACCTGTTTTTTTTTAAATTTATTTATTCAATCAATCCAAGAAATTACCCAGACAAATGTTTAAAAAAAAGAGATTTATGTTTCATTTTGTTCCATAATTTCAACACAGATAGGCCAAATAAAATTTGTTTGTTTCACGTCTGGAATTTAAAATTAGTTTTTAGTGAGGGTTTCAGTTTCAGTTTTTTATTGGCTCTCACTTTTTCAACAGTGGCATACACTATACAGTGGTGCTTCCGAACTTGCTTAATTAAATAAAAGTGAAAACAAAAAATAAAATAGGTAACGAAAAGGTAAACAGAAACATCAGGGAATTAAACAAAAATTATTAAGAAAAGAATAACATCAAATAATACAAAATTCAACATTAAAATCATAATCAAGATTCAGTAAAAAAAAAAAAAACTATTGCTATTTATGTTGATGTTGTATACTAGTGGTAAACAGACTGGTAATTTTCTTTTTTCTTTTAATATAAAAGAATTTTATTTTCCAATGAATCATAATGTGTTCAGCTAGCTACCATTTCCACCCCTTCTTAGTCTTTGACAACAATATTTCAAATCATTATTTATATTTTCCATGGAAAAATGTTTTTTTTTTATGTTACAAATAGTAAATTTTTTCATGAGGCTCCAAAATTTGATACATCCTTTTATTACATGGTCGAAAAGATGTTTCTCGTTCTCAAAGACACACAAAGATACAATTTTTTTTTTAATTTTTAAATACAAGTTATAATTTAATTTAATAATTCTATGCGCCTATCTTGAGGGCAGTGATGTGAATCTAGCAATTAATTTTATTTGGCCTTATTTGATAGCAAGTTAATTGAAGGGAAAACGTCCTGAGCATTGAAATACAACTTCATGTTAATTACAGCAAATAGTTTAATGACTCTGTGTTTTGATTATAAAAAACAAACCCCTTCACCATCCCCCTCCCAAAAAATACCCCAAAAAAACAAAACAACTATTGTACTGTAATTTGCATTAAAAAATTTTATATCTGAGCATATAAAGTATCCACTACCTAAAGAATGAAAGCTCATCAATCTTCCGGTTGTCTTTCGTCAAGGTAATTCAACAGAAGGACGCACATCTCCGCTCTCGAACATAGCGCGTGCGTACAGTCCTTTGATCTTTACTGTGGCATCGACAATCCGATACTAGTTGCGAGTACAGCCGTCAATTATTAGTCTATGCGTGCCATTCATTTTATGGTGTTAGTTTTTATTTTATTAATTTTGGGTACTTCGCAATGTCTGTTACATCTGATTTTTTTTTACCGCGAGCTTGTTAAGTGCTTCTATAAACTGCAATTTGATTTGTGAAAATTGACCAAGAAAATTAAAAGTTTAAAAAAAAACGAATTTTATAAAATTTCATGTTCTTTTGTAACATTAATCTGTCATTTTGACAATGTTGGCATAAGGTGCCGAAGACGAACATTTGAGTATATACAGAACATTTATTATTTTTTTCTGCGAAGTGAGTCTCATGACCGACAATTCACCACAATTTTGGTAAAATTAACGTTGAAATGAAGAATATATTTCAGTCTAATGTAGTGCAAAATATCATTAGGCCTTTGTAATCACCGCACGACGCGTGATTATCATGGCAACTAACACGCACATGAGTAAATCGTCACATACGCTGACGGTTTATGGTCTGGTTGCTATATGGTTTTTGTGACGTTCAGCGTGTAGGGACGCACGTGCGCCTAGAATGTCGATGCCAGAGTTATAACCTTTGATGTTCCGAGATGTGCGTCCTTCTGTTTAATTGCCTTGCTTTGGTTATTGAATCCAAACTAACCTACATAAATGTACAACTTCCTCTGTTGAGTACGGTAGATCTATTTGCAACAATGTCAGCCAGCAACTCGTTGAAAATTTGCAGACACCAGTGTCTCTAATCTTGACTGCTATAAACTGGCCAGATTGAGCAAAAGCTTGGATGCAAATGACCAGAGTTTATCATACTTCCAGTTTATCTTACACTATCGTGTTTGGTATGCGGAATGGTATCTTGCATGTAAACATGTACAGGATAGAGTCAGAGTCCAGATTTAAGTTTGATGAGCAAATGACCCTGTTCATGTATATTTCAAAATGTACCAATAACATCATGGCCTATGAAGCCCAGAATAGCCTACAACAGGACTCAAACCAAAAATTACAGGTAGCGATTTACTGTTGCTGTCAGCATGAGTAATGACCATTCTAGGCTGAGAGAGCAGCTTAGCTCAGTCAGCTAATCTGGTGGTAGCCGCTGTTGAGTGCGCTGAACCGTGGAGATCTCTAGGTCCCCGGTTCGATTCTCATCACTGCCTCTCCTTGTGTTTCAGCTAGAGGGCTGAAATACAAGTTGCAATAGTGCACCGTCTTTCGGATGAGACGTTTAAGCCGTTGGTCCCATGTGCACGTTAAAGAACGCAGTACACTCTTCGGAAAAGAATAGGGGATTGTCTCCCGGTGTACTGCCCAATCACCACCAGAAGGACCCCACTGGAAATAAGTCTTCTTCTAGACTTTCGTGGGCTATCCTTGGTGTTTACACCGAATAAATCCAATCCAATCCATTAAGCTCTTATTGAATGTTTTTTGCTCACTAGGTAGTGTACTAATTTAATGCAACAACATGAAAAAGCCTACGGTAGTCAGTAATATACAAATAAAGTAAATAAATGAACGTCTTATATCTTACCACAACATAATTGTGTAAATCTAAACATTGACATGAACTTAAGAACCCATAATAATAGCATTTTTCCCAATAAATTTCAAATGGGTAGACCTAAAACCTTTGCAAGTGGAAACAATAATACAGCTAACAAGCTTGTATTTTGGTTGGTTGATATAATGGTAGCCACGAATTCCTGGATCCGTCACTGATAAAATTAAGCAAACATTGATGTTATATCCATTGTCGAGTAGTCACTCTTCAGTCAAATTTCTGGGGTCTGTAAAACTTAGCGTATATACTTACTATCAAATTATTAGATGGGTCGCGGCTAGTGTGTGAAATCAAAACTTGGGTCCCAAAGAAAAAAGTTCGGGAAGCGGGGCTGTATAGGCTAACACATGTAGGTCTGTGCTAATGAGTAGCTTTCAGCTGAAGTTTCTTCTCCTTATAGTTGACAATGTTAATAATTTATGGCCTGGATTTTTAGTGTCCTGTATACAAGGGCACAGATCTATTTCAAAAGGTGGGGGGACATTTCACCGTCAAGACCACACACCATGGTTGGGACTGAGGAGCTGACCATTTAACCAACTACCCAATCTCAACAGGGCTGTAAATACGACCAAGAATGTATCTGATGAATTCACCCCTGCACAGCTTCTACAAAAGAGAATCCGTCATCTGCAGTAAAGTGTAATATAATAAAATTAAAATGTCAAAAAAAAACAACAAAAAAACAACAACAATGAAACCCAGTGCCTTAGGGGTCATCCATTTTTTCATCACTGTCACAAGAGTGCAAAACATACTCTTATTTGAGAACACATTGCTTCACTAACTGGTTTTTCTTAGTCCTGCTTTTTTTTTATTGCACCATGTGAAATGAATAAAGAATGATTTGATATTGTTAACTGCTTTTGCTTAGCACAAACACACCTACTACATGCTGTGGACAATGACCAGCTAACCAGGGAATATGAATAAACATAATTAAGTATAAGTATTTTTCATAGATGGCTGTGTAACTTAGGGTATGTTCACACACACACGGCGTAAGGCTGGCGTAAGCCTGGCTTAGTGTACGCCTTTGTGTTTGAACCAGGCAGTGGCGTTACTTACCACTCACAACGCCACCTCCATGGCGTTATTTAGGCTACCTGCATACCCCAGATTAGCTAACACCACGGAGCTAACGTCAGTGATGCTTGAATAAGTTTACCTCATTTAAAGAAACTGACCAATCACGATTGCAATAGATTAGTTACTTTAATCTCTTTCCTGTGCTCTCTATAAATGAAATGGTAAAGGGGTTCTTTTTCTATTGCAGTTTTCTTAGTTTACAATGTATATGATTTGTTGATTGGTTTTTTAAAGATATTAACTTATTTAGACTGTCTATTAAAACATGCAACAATTGTTCCACAATGCTAGCTAAAAAATCAGAAGTAAAATTGTTCATTTAAAATACAATAATCATATAAGTTCACTTCGAACAATTCACAGATTTAAAAGTTTTAATGATGCACTGTAAATATTTTATTACAGTTAAGAACCTGTACATTATTTAAAACTGAAAATTATTCCCCCATAGGCCTATAATATTACTACTAGTTTAACGCCGAATGCCGTTTGGAATTTTAATCCGTGGATTAGCTTACGCCGGCGTAAGCTACGCCAGTCTTACGCCGTGTGTGTGTGTGTGTGTGAACATAACCTTCATTTCATTTTATTTTCATTTCATTTATTTATTCGACCAATACACATTTACAAAAGGTACAGTACAACAAAAATTATGGTCAGGGGCAGCTTAAGCAAAATTGAGATTGAGAACCTTAGTATACAAGTAAAAATAAATGAAGAGATTATCTAATTCAAAATAACTAGATTAGACTAAATTAATTAAAATATAGGGATTTGGAACCTACAAATACAATTCAGTTAACATTTCTGTATGATACTTTTTTGTATTGGATTGCCATGAAATAATAGAAATGAAATTTATTGATTTAATTTTCCCCTTATTTTTTAAAATACAATCTTTTTTTAGGTGACTTTAGAATGATCATAGGAGAAGACAAAGGAAAAGTAGCAAACATCGTGAAGCCAAATTTGAAATATTTTCGATCAAAATATGCCAATATACTGGAAACCCTTGAACATATGCACTGGTGTCCCAATACTGGATTAATACAGGTAACGTG
Source organism: Anneissia japonica (assembly GCF_011630105.1). Taxonomy (NCBI): domain Eukaryota; kingdom Metazoa; phylum Echinodermata; class Crinoidea; order Comatulida; family Comatulidae; genus Anneissia; species Anneissia japonica. The sequence continues at coordinate 389,006 of NW_022735439.1, read as the reverse complement.
TGAGGTTTTAATTTTCCAATTGCTATGAAAATGAGTTATTTAATTGTGAGCTAACTGATAAAATGTTAAGTTTTAGGGATAAAAGCATTTAATTAATAATAATGAAATATTAACATTAGAGGAATCTGACCGGGAATGGGGGGAAAAAGTCAACATTTACAGGGGATCAACCAGGGTCCTATCATATACACAGCTGATGCCAGCACTTCAAAATTCTCATATTCACTTCTGAAAGGTTGTTGAGAAAATAACTCTGCATCAAATCTCAAATGGGTAACAAGTAGTTTCTATCCTCTGCACAAACACTTGTTCTCTTTCAACTCTGCATATTAGGTATACTTTCTCTCATGCACCTCTTGGATATTGTACTCCCAAGGAATTCACTTCCACAAAGACCACTGCTACTGCCATGTGGTGAAGCTCACCAAATGGCAGTATCAGGCCTGAGAGCTAACCACTAGACCACATGGTTTGTGATTTTGAATTCATTACAAATAACTTATTTCATTACAGCAAGACAAAAGTGCAGAATGTTTGTATTCTCATCTAAATCGACTTCCAATGAATCTCCAGCGTACAATTGTTAGACTAGCAGATGTTAAAAGATGCGGGCATGATCAGACTGTGCTCAGAAACACGGCTCAGGACCATCAGCTGTGCTCAGATTATGTTGCTAAGGGTGTGTGATTTCTTATTAATAATCAGAATAGTATTAAATTTGGTAAGAAAACAACTAAGCTGATATAAGAATTAATGTAAAAAAGTATTAAATAAGCATTTCAATTAGTTTCAATTTTAACATATTACTGTTATTGGGAATTCATATACTGTAAGTTTTAAAAGACTTAATTTTCTTTTTAATAATTAAATTTGCTTTAATGGATTTTTTTATTTAAGCTGTAAGGCAAATTGTTGCTTACACTAGCATTACACAGAGTATTAAAGGGATACTAACAGGAGGTGAGTTCATTGACATTAGTTTATGAATCATTACTAGGCACTAAACACAGTTTAATGAACACTACCCCTGCATCCCATGGGTGCTTAGGGTGAGGTTATGTACCTATCCCTGCATCTCCTGTGCACATAGCTTGAGGTTCTGTATCTACCCCTGGGCACATAGCTTGAGTTATGTACACATCCCAGCATCTCCTGGGCAAATAGCCTGAGGTTTTGTACAGTAGCGGCTCTAGGATGTATTTTCTGTGGGAGGCTAAGCTGTCCGAGAGGGGGACTTGAAATAGTATGCCCGGGCTGGGGGAAGGGGTTGAGAGAGGGTTCCCACTCCCAAATGAGATTTTTTTTAAGAATAGCAACCTCTGGATGGCCGGAAATGGCCATCCAGAAATCCTGTCTGGTGGGGAACTTAAGCTCCATGTCCCCCCCCGCTGGTACCGCCACTGGTTCTGTATCCAACCCTGCAGTCCCTGGACACTTAGCTTTAGGTCCTATATCTTCCCCCTCCTGTAAATAGCAAGACAAATCTGGCAGCCTTTTTCAGGTTTGCCCAGATGTCCTTTGCATTCCTAAAGCAAGGAAGCCTAGCACTAGACCAGTTCAAAGGACATGGGGTAATGACTCTACACCCATGTTATGGCCGACATCTTCTAATACCACTTCAAAATTTGTCTCAGCCTTTTTGCTTTCTGTCAAGTTCTAACTAGATTTAAACCCTAAACATTACCTTCTTTATGTATGTTGTTAATGTTCATTTAATATTTATGATTCACATTGGTACTTTATATTTCTTTAGGGATCCAGAAAAGTATCCTGTACAGTGCAGAAAAACTGAAGAAGATGTGGAAAGGAGGAAAAACATCATGATCAGCAATCTGTACTCATATCCATATAAAATAAAGTAAAACAGTGAAACATCGCATCAAAGAATAAACTAAGACCAAAGTAACGTGGTATCGTTTATTAACCGTAAAATATTAAGAGAAAACAAAGAAACCCTTAAATAATAATCAGAGAAATAAAACAATTAGTGTACATCACTTGCTCTGCTCTACTACTACTACTACTACTCCTCTATTGTTTTACAAAATTAAATTTTGGTAACCTTGTCTAAATCTGTATTTTGCTGTATTGTTTTTATTTTTCAATACTCTGACAACATTTGTTGCTGTTGGATGGAGAACAAATATTATAAATACAGTTTGAGGCCACACTATGTTTATATTTGTTGATTATAAATAATAAATATTTATATAAAGGAGCCAAATGTGTATGGTCTATATTGTTCTATAAGCTGTATTCACACTGTCACCATGCCTGTATATGGTGAATTTGCCAAAAAAAAAGCTGTATTCACACTGTCACCATGCCCGTATATGGTGAATTTGCCAAAAAAAAAAACTTGCCTATTCAGAGGTTCCAGGATTTCAATAAATGGAAAGGCCCATGCGTTTGCAATCTGATAGTACATTAGAAAATAGGCTCCCAGCGGGAGCGTGTGTCTACTGCCTTATACAGGAGTTTTTGTTTTTTAATATGCAGATGTGTGTGTTATTGTAGTGTATCTGGATTTTTCATGAAAATTTTCTTTCATAACAATATTCTGTGTAGGCCTACTACTATATTACACTAAAGTGTATCTTATCTTATCTTAAAAACACTTTAAAACACTTGGAGTTACCACGTTATGTTGTTGATCACGAATAGTACTATAACATGTTCTAGAGGGCGTCCTTCAAATGACGGTAAAAGGCGTTCGTGACGAATGCATGCTGCGTCTCTATAACGCACGTTCGAGTTCCGAACGCTATGCGTTTGTCAATAGAGCGCCCCCTACCTCGTGGTAGTAGTACCCATCATGCCTAAACCAGAATTTCCCTTTTCAACCATCTTTAATTGCTACATCATGACATAGTGCCTACGCCACCGTGGGGGGCAGTAGACACAAAAATAGAGGGAGCAACACCTGCGGATTTAAGCACCCATATGGGCCCTGTATGTCCATCACTACTGATGATGATAATGTTAATAGCGGTGGTGATGAAGATGGTGACATTCAAAAAACTATTTATTGACAACTGTCATTGTCCTTTTCTAACAAAATTATGCAGAAAATATGACTTGACATCATGCAGACAACCTATATTGTGAATTTCATGGCAAAACATGAAATTGTTTTATTTTTATTGTCATTATCGTTTTTTGGCTCTTCCTTGGTAAAAAAAAAAAAAAAAAAAAAATATTTGCGAAAAAAAAGAGGCCACCCCAATATTTTTGCAATTTTGTCTGATTTAGGATTGGCCTTTACAAAATTATTTTATAACCAAGTAAAATATGTATGGTGAATGACAAATTAGACCGTCTTGAAATAAATAAGAAAAATAACAATAACTAGTTAATTAACCATTTATGTTAAATTATTGTTTCAGTTTAGCGAGTAATGGTCTGTTAGCTTCAGTATGAAGAAACTAAATTTCGGTGAACATACAATAGAGTTCTAGCAATAATAATAAATAATAATAATAATAATAATAATAATAAATATGCAATGAGTAAACTCTCATGATGATCTTCAAAGGTTTAAAAGGAATTGCTCCAGCTTATTTTTCATCAAAATTCATTTTTTACTGAGGATAGTCATAACAAATGTACTGTACATGTAATAAATACCTTAATTTTACCCAAAAAGTTGATAAAACAAGTAAAAGCACTGCAAAAGGTACAATAATAAAAATACATGCAATACATGTCAAAAACATAAAAATGAGGAAATATTTTTTTTTGGTCTTTTTCTTGTATTTTTATATTTTTGACATGTTTTGAATGCATTATTGCAAGATACCCAAAAGAATTAAGGAAAAATAATTACATCAAAAATTTGAACTACATATTATCTTAATTAATTATTTACCAAAATTATTAGAATTTTAACCTACAGTACAAGTAAAATTCAGTTCACATTTCTGTATGGTATTTTTTGTATTGGATTGCCATGAAATAATAAAAATGAAATAACTATACTGAAATTAATGGATCAAATTTTCCCCTTATTTTTAGGTGACTTAAGAATGATCATAGAAGAAGACAAAGGAAAACTATCAAACATAGTGAAGCCAAATTTAAAATATTTCGATCAAAATATGCCAATGTACTGGAAACCCTGTGGACATATGCACTGGTGTCCCAATACTGGATTAATACAGGTACCATGTGAGGTTTTAATTTTATTGGTATTTTAATTGCATGATGGGGTGCTAATTTCCTATAGCCATAACATGAGTTATTTAAATGTTAGCTAACTGAAAAATATAAAGTTTTAGGGATAACATGAGTTAATGAAATATTAACAGGAAAGGAATTTGACAAAGAATAAACAAGACTAATATTACCTATAAAAAAATGCCACAACTTGTGTATGGGCATAATATGACACCATACCCTTATATGGATGTGATATGCCATAATCATGGCCATATAAATATACATATACTTACAGTCGTGAATGCATACAAATTTATTTATTTATTTATTTAAGCTTTATTTAACCAGGGGGTATCCATTCAGTGACTAGCACTGCTTGTCAAGGAAGCCCTGGTACATACAGTAAATATAACAAATAACGTTTACAATCATGAAATTCAAAAGTAACTAAAAGTAAATCAAAAATAATGATTAGATAGCCTAAAACAGAAAATGAAAGCAGACAAATGAAAACTACCAAACCAAAATTAAACAATAGGAATGGTACTGTACAGTACAATACAGTGCATTATTACTGAATAAAGATAAAGGCCTCTTTTTAAAATATATTAATAGAAAGAGAATCAAAATTGTTGTGAATGTTGAGAGAAAGATTGTTCCAAAGATGAGCAGCTCTGTTATGAAATGTATGCTCACCACAGTTTGAATTTGCATATGGAACAACTAGAGTATTTGATATTTGATTCCTAGTAGGGTAAGAATGAAGAGTGGGTGAAGGTGAATTTAGAAGATAGATATTCAGGGGTTTTACCATTTAAACATTCAAACACAGTAAGTAAAATCTGGCTTATCCATCAATCATAGTTTAGGCCAATGAAGTTTATTATTCAAATAATAGGTGATTGATGACTGAAGTCATGCTATTTTATAGAGGAAAGCTTACACTATTAAGAGGATCTAGGATTTTAATAAATGAAAAAGTTCATACATTTTGAAATCTGAAAGAATGTTAGAAAATAGAGGAAACACCAAGAGTGGATTAAGAGCCTGTGTCATGTCCATGATCAGACGTCTCTGATTATGATAATGTTAATTGAACTGATGATGACAATGGTGACATTCTAAAAATATTTTCCATTTCTAACAAAATCATATAAACCACAAAACCACACAATATGGAAAGGAACACTCAAAACCCTTCTTACTCAGACCATACAGTAGGTGTTTTGATTGACACTTCATGCCTGACAGGAAAATCCTGGATCCACATCTTTGGTAAGTCTATTTCTGTGGTAAATTTTGAGAAGACCTGTCAATATAATTTATTTTTATCCAAACTCCTTTTCCAGTCTTTAGTGTGCCTCTGTGGAATTAGTCAATTGCATTGGGCATATCTGGGGGTGTCATCATTTCTTTCATGATTCTGATGTTATGGAATCAGACTATAACATTAATAATTAAATATTTTTACAGTTTTGTTGCCATCATTTGCTACTGCAACTCTCCTTGGATGATGTGAAATGATGGATAATCCCCATGGATTGTTGATGCCATCTTCATCTTTATCAATCCTTCTGATGAATTTTCCATCACTACTGAATAGCTGTAGCTTGTGATTACTTGTTATAATGATGTTGTCATCCTTATCAACTACTACTCCACGTGAATCACGCACCTTGCCATATTCATATCCTGCTTCAACAAGAACTTTCATAAACTTTCCGCCGTTATCAAATAATTGTAATTTGCTGTTTTTAATCTCTAAATCCAATGCAAGAACCTGTCCTTTACTTGTACGTGCAATATCAACAACTCTTCTCATTTGACCTTCTAGGGTGCCCTCTATCCCTATTCTTCCTATCATGCTGCCACTATCAATGCTAATCAAAATTATGCATCCACCACTGCCTACGTACACACTCGATGATGCCTCATCCACATGGATACCCTCTGGAGATCTGACTCCAATTGATTTGATCACATGACCATCCTTATTGCAAACTTTGATGCTTGTAGGGCTACCTAAGTTACTAAATACAATGTCACCATTTTTCATTTTGTACATTCTGTTAACTTTCACACCTTGTGGTAGAGTAATTTTACCAATATATTCTCCTGATTGTTTGTATTTGAATATTTCATTTGTCAAACAAGAAACCTCCAAGCAATCACCTTCACACTTCACTATATCTCTGATAAACTGTTGGTGTATTTTAATGGTGCTTACTAATTGTTCTTTTTCTCGTATGATTACTGTTTTCTTGTTTGTTACTGTTTTATGTGCCACAATATGAGAGCCATTGATACCTTCTTGAACTTGACGGCCATCAGTTATTCCTGTAGGCTGCTTCCTTGGAACCTGGGTCATGGATTCCTTTCCCTGTCTTAATGTTAGACTGTCTGCTTCTCTCGCTTGTGTAGATATATCTCCAATCCAATGAGTTTTTAGTGAAGCAATTTGTTTTTTGTTAGGAAGGAAGTAGATTTGTTCATTATCGTGTGGCTGTGTTTTTGGCAATTTATTCATTCCTTCTTTCAGTGCTTTAATTACTCTTTCACTTGACTGCATTGCTGGTTCTGCTGCATCATTATTATTTAATAACTGATTAAGAATACTTAGTTTTGTACTTATATCAGATATTGTTGTTTTTAATTCATCAATTTGTACATCATTTACCTTCTTCTTCTTATTATAGATTTTCTCTACTCTATTTTTCATGTTATCTCCATTCTCATGAATTTTCTTTACCATTTCTTGCACATGATTGTCAATATCGCTCAAACTCTTATGTTTACTTTGTTCTAATCTTATAGCATTCTGTTCAACTGTATTCAGGCCATCTTGTAGTTTATTTTGGCAGAGATGTGCATCATTCTGTAATTCTTTTAACGCCTGCAATGCAATTGAAGTACCGATTGGTTTGTGTTTCCCTTCCTGTTTCATCTTTAAAGGCTCATTGCGATGTTGCAATGGTTTTACTGACACTGGTGGTCGGTGCAATGATTTTGCCTGTTTGCAGCTTTGTAATTGCACATTGTCTATTAAATATTGTGTATGGTTTGCAAAAAGTGGAAACGTCTTATGCTTGTCACTACAAGTGGAGCACAAGTTCTGTCTGCAATCCTTACATACATATTTTGCTTGAGCTTGATTGTCACAATAGCATTTCATCATATTTCGTTTGGAAAGCAATACTTTGAATTCCAAGGCTATCTTGAAAAATCCTGTGAAAAATTACAAAATTTTGTTATATTGATTATGGGCAAAGTTGGGCATTTACGAAATACTTGTGTATGTATATATATATATATATATATATAT
>NW_022735439.1:330542-381501 GCF_011630105.1 Anneissia japonica | reverse complement strand
ATAATAATAATAATAAAAATAATAATAATAATAATAATAATAGTAATAAAAATAATAATAATAATAATAATAATAATAATAATAATTACAATGTTCTTCCTCAAGCCTGTGTACAGCTACAATCACAAGAAGAAACAGAAAAAAGGAAATGTTCATTCCGGGTGGAGGGTGAAGGACTTGGCAAAAAGGAAAAATGTAGTTGTACAGTAATTTGGATGGGGTCAGGTTTGGATGGGGTCAGGTGTAGCAGTGGCTCCGAAATGTCTGATGGAGGTCCCAAAATAACAAATTTTTTTTTGGAAGAAATATATTTATTATTCATTGTGGTATACAAGTTTGTAGGGGATGGCTGAATCGCGAAAGTGTTATTAATATACAGTACCTCCATGGTTGAATTATAACAAAAGTTTTATAATTTTTTACCATATACAAGTGTAAGATTAAAAAAATTATGCTAGCACATAATTATTAGATGCTAAAGGTTCTAAATTATGCCAAATAGCATAATTGACAGGCCTAGTGGTGACGGACGTGTTGGAGTGTTTAACGAAACATTCAACAGAAGTGGGTTTTTCCAGGTTTTATCTGTTTATCTGGTTTGTCACTTACTGTTGCCTACTTTTCCCAATATTAATCAATTGGAATGATTCAATTCTCTCCTAATAGTTGCCTATTATATATAAACACATTCCTCACAATAAACAGCTTCTACTTACTTATTACCCGAAACAAAATTGGATTGGAAACTACTTTTGAAATTTCCTTTGTTCTTCCATCCCAGTGATACATAGACTGTGGCTACCTTTTTTTGTTTTGCAATTATGAATAATTTTATATTTTCATGGTCAATACATGTCATTGCTCAGAAGCACTGAGCCATGCAAAAGAAAACAACTACAGTACTAAATCAAAATAATTGATTTGGATAGGCGAATTATGTTTTATTCCAAGACCTTGTCGTGGCGTTAGACAACGGGCAGTCCAGGCCTGTCTGATGTAACGGCCCTGCTGGCACCACTACTGCCTGAAGTCTCAGACTTGAATATTTTATTTTATATTTTCAAAGTTAAAGAGCTAACTATATTGTGTATGGGCATAATATGACATCAAGCTGCCAAGGGGAGAAAACTGTAACGGGGCAAGGGTTGGTGTGGGCTTTCTTCTGAAAATAGATAGAATATGTCAAAAACCAGAGCCAGGCGTCAACATTCCAATGCATGATTCTTACCAGGAATAATACTTTAGTTATGCAACTACTGTATTTTTTAGCATTGTTCAATTTTTTTTAAACCAAATGGTAGATAAATATCTCATCTCATATTACATAATATTTTTTCTGTGCATGACTATCAGAAAATATAAGGTTTTGTCAAAAATGAATTTTTATAAGGCCCAAAATAGTGATTTGAGACCACGTTTGTAATGTGTTTTTATAGGCAAATTAAGCTGGCAGTGGCCTACTAGACTACAGCATATTAAAAAATGTGGAATCTTAAATTTTACAAGCAATATTTAAATTTATTTTGCATATTAGACGACAACACAAGTTCTTTGATTAAACTATAATTATTAATGTTCCACCAAAGACCTCACATCGCAGACCTCATGTTTTTAGTGGAAAAACCCAAGCCAGAAAGTTGTTGTGTACCCAGCAGTCGGCTGCCTTTATATCACTTACGTCAGATTGCATTCAAAGGGGCACACTGCTGCATATCCGGCTATCGGAAATGAGTACCGTCCATAGAGATATAATAAGATAGCTCTATGGTACCGTCATATTAGTCTACGTTATACAGTCACTGCCCTGCATCCACCATGTTTAAATAACAATCACGAATAAAATATAATTTGCGAAGGACGAAATGACATTTGCAGCAAGACTTCTCATACAACAGAAATAAACGTTGCATGGAGTTGGCGAAAAATGGAGATCAAATGAAAAAACGATGTGTTTTAGCAAGTATTTAAAACTCTCTTTTTTAAGCCTTCGCCAAAATGCCTAAAAGCAGTTGGTTTTTTTTCGCCACTCCAAAATATTTTTCACCCATGGTGACTTAGCGATCGGTTAGCGTGAGCCAAGACTGAGCAAACACTACACACTTAACAACTTTGCTTTGCGACGAAAAACAAAATCTCGGAAAACTTTTTGTCACGACACATGCGCATTTTCATAAATGTCTACACACGCACGCAAAAAAGTGAATCCTGCGAAGTGACTGTCAGCTACGCTGTGTTCGACAAATCTATTAAATTATTATTCGCGGCAGCACCTTCGGCACTCCATACACCGCAGCTAAAATGCATGACAATATACAAACTCACGGCCAAAATGACCCGGGGCTGAATCGACCCACGGCCGAAACGACCATACACCTGTGTAAAGCATGGGGGATTTCCGAATTTCCTCCACTGATAATAGTAGATATCAGTAATTTCCTCATACAAATAGAGGCGCATAACCAAATATCAACGGAAATTATCAATCCGCGAGTGATGCATGATGGGATTTATGGTGGCCCGCTAAAATAAAATCAAGATAATTTGTCTCTTTTTACCTGTTTATAGGCTAATACACTGTATCGCAGCAAAATATGTTTTGTGTAAAGAACCCAACAAGGGTAGAATATGGAAATTAACTCGTAGAAAATTTGCAGACGACTGTCTCTAATCTTGACTGCTATAAACTGGCCAGATTGAGCAAAAGCTTGGATGCAAATGACCAGAGTTTATCATACTTCCAGTTTATCTTACACTATCATGTTTTTTATGCGGAATGGTATCTTGCATGTAAACATGTACAGGATAGAGTTAGAGTCCAGATTTAAGTTTGATGAGCAAATAACCCTGTTCATGTATATTTCAAAATGTACCAATAATAACATGGCCTATGAAGCCCAGAATAGCCTACAACAGGACTCAAACCAAAAATTACAGGTAGCGATTTACTGTTGCTGTCAGCATGAGTAATGACCATTCTAAGCTCTTATTGAATGTTTTTTGCTCACTAGGTAGTGTACCGATTTAATGCAACAACATGAAAAAGCCTACCGTAGTCAGTAATATGCAAATAAAGTAAATGAATTAACACTATAAGCGTGATACAAATGGCTATTCTGGGTTCCTATATAAAATATTACATAACATTTCTACTGGCTTACTCCTATAAAAGGTCATGGGATTGTCATGTGACTACTCTGAACCAGGGAAACGTAAAAAGTATTAACATATTTTTTTTACATCTCCCTGTCTGAACCTTAGCACGACTGACATTTAGATCTACTACAGTAAGTAAAGGTCAGAGTTTAAAACTAGACCTAAAGCATCAAAGATGGGGTTTAATGTAAGTTTCTATTTATAATCAAGCTTCATGAATATTCATAAGCTTTCTAGTAGAGTAGGTCATGAATTAGAAAGAGTTGAGCTGCACTACTCAACATCATGTAATAAAACATGGCATAAAACTAGTTTTTAGCCTTGCTCGCGGCAAATTTGAGATATCGTGCGCATAAAAATGGAAGAAAAGGTAGAATAAAAAAAAAAGATGAAGAAGATCTCCGACAATAACAAGAGGTGATCCGCACTAGATGCTGATCACCAATAGATATTCATGAGCTTTGCAGTGTGCATTAATAAATTTATTGAATATTGAAATAAAGGTTTAGCTTTGCAATGGATAGAAAGATATTCAATTTTCTTGAGTATGATGGTGTAAGTTTTCGGTCTGCAACCTTTTACTTCTTAGGACCCAGAATTTTTTGCCATAGCTTCCCACGACCTTCAGTTATGATAGGTCATACAACTTTTTCTGAAAAGAGGGTAATTACTATAAGCCTATATCTTTTAACACCTCTATTAATTGGATGGGACACTTTCTTTCTGGGTGTGCCAAATGGTCAAATCAATACATACAGTATTCAACCCCTATTAAGGGGACACAATTTTTTTTCATTGTAATTAGAACCAGACCTTTGCAAGGCCCAAGGTTCCTATGCGGGCATTCATGAAACACTGCAGTACTGTATTTGCGATGACCAGGGTGATCAACAAACAAAACAAGGGAGACCTCAAGTGTTAATCCTGCAGTTTCATTTTTATTGTTAAGCGCATTGAGGCTTCAGCATAATGCGCTATTTAAGACAAAATAATAATAATAATAATTATTATTTTATTATTAATCCTGGCATCAGGTTTTTTTTGTTTTGCTTGTTTAGTGCTGATGACAACAAGGTGTAGTAGCTGTGGGATATATTTTCTGGGGGCCGAGTTGTCCGACAGGGGGACTAGAGCTCGTAGACCGGAGCTCCCTCTGGAAGATTTTGAGAGGGTGTTCCCCTTCCAAATGAGATTTTTTTGAGGAACCTCTGGATGGCCAGAAATGACACTCATGACACTGACAGACGTGTGTTGGCTTGGCATGGCTATTCTTAAATTTTTTTTGTCCAACTGCCTGACGAGCTCTGTTTGATTTCGGGGGGGGGGGGGCTTGACCTGTCCAGTAGGGGGCCCTACATTAACTATGGATCGAATCATGGTCAAATCCAACAATGGTTTCACTATACCATATTGTACACGCAGTCTAGCCATAGAAGCTGCAAAAGGATTAGCTTGTCAAGTATCATGTTTGTTTTTATCAAAATTTTCTGTCCATACTACCCAGAAGAGTCCAATCCATCACATTTAAGACAGTTAGTTGGACAAAGAAAGTAAACAACATTCCATAATTTTTTCCTCTTATAGAGTTTACTAGTTTTTTCAAGGGTAGGGGTATTGTCTTTTCATTAGTTATGGCTTTAATATGTCAAAATAGAAAATTATTAAGGGCATGACATCATGATATCCAGTTTTGCCTGGGTACGGACGTTCATAACGAACAGATATCTGGAAAGTCACTTTTGCCTGTTTACAAAAAACAGCGTAATATACATGTCACATACATACACACAAAGGATATCCTAAAGGTTCCTTTGCTTGAAAGCATAGAAACCAACAAAAAATGCACATAATAGATTACTAATATTTCTTTTTATTATCCCAAACTCATGAAAACAGAATATTGTAATAATTTAAATAAAAATATGTTAATTAAAACAAACATTAAAGTGAAGAATGTGGATACTTCATAAACATATACTTACGACTTCACACCAAAATTATGAATAACTGATGGTGATATGTTAGATATTGTAATATCCATGTTGTGTTAATTAATATGGTTTAATCAGCAGCGTAGCTAGGTGCGAAATGGCCCCAGTGCAAGATTAATTGCCGGCCCTTTGATGTGATAGAGGACTTCCCTAAAGTTCTCAGAAAATCTTTCATAAGAAGTCCTTCTTTCACCCCCTACTCCTAAAGGCACAGGCTAGTAATAAATACTAATGATAATCGGATTCGTAGCTATTTTAAGAGGTGCATATTCGATCTCAGCAGCTGTTCTAAACTAATCAAGAAAATTGGTAGCACGTAAAATTAAACAATTGCAGTGGTGGATCAGGGAATTCGAAATAAAGGGGTCAGGAGACCACCTCACCCCCACCATGGTAAGAAAATTATGATTATAGCACCTTACTTCCAATTATAACAATCTCAGATTTACCATTCAGACATATCCATTCAGACCGCAAATGACAATCACCAGACGGAAGTTAGATGGAGAAGAGCGTTAAATTCAGACGTCGACGTGAGTGGACGTACTTTCGTGAGCAGGAGATTCGAGTTCGATTTTTATGCTGATTGCTAAATCAACTTATATTATGCTTTGATTGTTAAAAGGTACGGGAGACAACTATGCCTTTATTATTATTTTAAGTAGAATTATATAAATTTTGAATGCTAAATAATGTCTGAATGGATAGCAACCACAACCACCACACACAGAAGCTGATTTGCATTCAAATTCCGAAGTCACCGCTGGCCTGGATGTGGATAATGCAGGTAACAGACCATGGCTTTCAGCCTCCATGATGTGATGCGAGGATGTGAGGAGGATAAGGACTGTCTCTTATACACATCTAGATGTGTATAAGAGACAGATGTAGACTCTGCCCCATCTGTAGCATTATGTTGGTACAGTACTGTACTCTGATGGAATAGCCAAATGGCCAGAGCCACGGCCCTGCTCCGCACTTCACAAGACATTTATACCTGTCTCTTATACACATCTAGGTGTGTATAAGAGACAGATATGGTATTAATAATTTAAATCAAAATGTTAAATAAAAACAAACAATAAATTGAATGATGGACACTTTAGTTAGTGACAAGATTAGAAACATATACTTGTGACTTCAGACCACACTATGTATAAGACAACTGATGGTGAATAATTTAGATATTGCAATCTCCATGTTATGTCAATTGTTCTTGTAGAAAAGTATTGAATCTGGTTTAATTATATACAAGCTGAATGGGAGATACCAACATAATCTATTTTAAGTAGTCAAGTAAATTCAGTCGCATTCAAATACATCAGGCCACCAAGTATTACTGTATCGTATATAAAAAAAGGACTAACATTTTATGGATTCTAAAATATATTAATTTCTATAAATATGTTTTTGCCAGGGTCTGCAACATTAGCATCGATCCCTGAATAATAAATGTGTCCAAAAGGGGATTTTCTCCTCATATATTTTAATTCTAATTATATTTCTACTCTGTAAAAAGGAGGTCCCTAAACCACAACACTTCCCAATGTTCCTGTGCAATGTATCTGCTTAAGTGGGCTAGCTCCTTTATTTCTTTCACACTAATAAATGTGTGCTTTTTGCACCAGAAATACATCACTCTTCAGTGATTACAGTAATATTTCTAGTTCTACAATCACAGAAAAATAACAAAATTATCAACAAAATATATACAAGCCTTTAAATATATGATAAAAATACTGTACTGCATAGAGAAGATTATCATAAAATGAAGAGATGGCTTAGGAAATGGGTGGTTATCAGTATTCAAAACTACCAATTATTTCATCTCTATAGTTTGTAGAAAGATATAAAAATATAAAGAAAGTGTTATTTTTGTTTGTAAAATGGGCAAACCTGAGAGGTAGTACAATATGTTTAGCCAGCATGAATCATGCCAACCAAACTATTAAAAATGTAAACATTTGATCAAGAACTAATCTCATTTTGCACTGCTAGGTAACATATGTGATCTTATAGACACTCAACTCATGAATACTATCAACACACACAGAAATGAAGGTATACAAAAAATGTTCAGAATCACTATACAAGTCTTTCATTATACAATCATTCCAGCAAGAATTATTATAAAATCAGTTTTGAAAACAATTGTATTTAAACTTTTGAATTTACTAAATAGAGCTTTCAGGTGAACCAGTATAAATACAATACAGTTTGTTTCTACATCTCAGGAGAGCCTATGAAATATATATGATACAATCTATAGATTATAGTTTTGGTTGGTATCCTTACATATTGTATATCACAAACCAATGAATAAAAAACACCAGGTTTGACCTTCTCACATCATTTGTGGATTTGTGAATGAAAATCCTCTGAATTGCTTCTGGTTAATTGAGTCAACTATTTTCTTATCTGTTGGTGTCAGCTGAACTTTCTCCATCGTAAATTCTGGATCAAAGTTACTTGCATCTGAAGCTGATTTCTGAGAAAGAAATATTTTAACAGTTTATAATGATGTATGCCAGCTTACACTGAATGCTAACATCTTGTGTTGCAATGGAATGATAGGAATCTGTGTTTACCCTCTGACCACAGTATCATATGTTATACTGTATGACAAATACCTGTAAAAAGGTGTCATATGACATCATCATGTCCTTATATGGACATACTGGTACTGGTATAGGCATTTACAATGCGCCTCTTCCTTTAGGTTATAAAGCGCAGTTCTTTTCTCTGGTTATTGGGTCCACACGCTTTAAGTGTTGCTGCTGGTAATCAGTGCTGGAGCAGGCAACCCCACCAGGTACCCATTTATACTCCTGGGTGGAGAGAAGCAATGCAGATAAAGTCCCTTGCTCAAGGACACAACCGAAATGTACAGCGAAGGATTGAAACCCGGACCTCAAGGTTGGGAAACCAAAACATTCCTGCTGTGCCACACCGCACATACTGTACAACTTGATAGTATGGGTGTGGATGTGGCTTTAGACCAAGCCAGCTCCTCACTTCACAAGACATTTATACCACCTCTATCACAGATTTTTTTAATGCAGACAAATGTAAAATCCATGTGTGGAGAAATAAAACATTTCAGAACATTTATAAATAAAATACCATAAAACTTTGAATTGAAGCCCTGGGCTTCTTTTTTTCGTTGTTAACTTTAGATGGGCTTATTTTCAAGGCTACTTTTGCAAAGTAAATAGGGGGCTTCTTTTTAAAATGAATGCTACTATAAAACAATAAATAGGACCACTGTAACATCAATCTGTATCATGAAGTGTATTAACTGGCATTTAAATCACCTAAACTACTATACAAACCAAGCTTGTTTATAATTTATTTTCTTTCATTGAAATTCGTGAACAGTGTATGTACTGTACTATCTTGAAAAAATACCCATGCTATCTTGAAAAGAAGCCCATGGACTTTTCGAGATGCGTTTCTTTTTCAAACAAACGAGGGGGCTTCAATTCGAGATGGGCCTCTTCTCGAGATTAAGCCAATTGGACTATTCAAGGTTTTACAGTATATATATAATGTGAATAAGTTTTTAAACATGTATTTAAAGAGGAATTAGAAATCTTACAATTTTAGGCTTGAATGGAGGTGGGATCTCTCGTTTCTCCAGTCGGCTGAAATCCATTGAACGAAAGAACAGGTGAGTTCTAATGTTCTCTTTAACGCCAAGACGTTGGGTTGGTTCTCGGTCAAGAAGCTGAAATATATTTAATAATTTGCACAATAAAAACAGATGTGATTATCTAAAACCTTATATAAGACACATTGAAAAGGACTAAATTAGATATAGAAAATATACATACAAATTTTATAAATGTTTGTCTACTATCCATTTGAATTCAAAGATTAGGGCAAAGCAGTTGTCCAAGCCCAACTCAAAGTTTTGCAAAATGTATTTTTTACAAAGAAGGAAAAAAAACATCAAAACTTGGATGTGGTTACAATTTTCCAACCAAAACAGTTGGAGTGAGTTATAGTTGACAACAAACATAAAATAATTCCATAAACCAATTCTGATTTTCAATTAATTGTTTGTGCAACACAGCAAATATTTTAAAATTAAATTAAATTTTATCATTTATTCAGAAAAACACAAACGATACTCTACAGTTGATAAAAACATGACATCATGTAAACAGTAGCTCCTGGGAAGCAGCATTTACAATACATATATATATATATATATAATTATAACTAATTGTAACATTTAAATTATAGATTTAAATGTAGACATCATTATAAATTAATTGATCATTTTTTGGAAAGGCGCTATAGAAATCCTTTATATTATAAAACATCTTAACTTAGGAAATTATGCATATTATATATATATATACATATATATATATATATGTACGTACATGTGTGTGTATATATATATACACATCTAGATGTGTATAAGAGAACTTAATCTTACATTAGGTAATTCTGTAAAAGTTATTATTTTTTTTAATTGTAGAGATTATGATGTGCATTAGCCATCATAAGTAATAGAAGTTTAGAAATAAGTATAAAACAATTGTGTTTCTTTTTTGCCCAAAGCTGTAGTAACATAATTGTTGCGTGTACAGCATTCACAAGGCAGAGATACAAGATGTATATAGTTGTGACTCACCAAGAATGAAGGCGTAAAATCACCATTATTAATTCTATTTCATGACTGATTTGAGAGAAATTTACAATCAGTGTGACAGTTTCAGGAAAACAAATTGAGTTAACTTACCTTACTAATACATTTGAGAGCATCATCACCCAGCCACTTGGGATAGTATGGTGCATCATGCAAAATTGAGTCAAACAACTGGTCCTCATCATCACCATGGAATGGAGACTGCCCAATCAACATCTCATATAACAGAACCCCGAATGACCACCAATCCACCGACGAGCCATATTTTTGACCACGAAGAATCTAATAGTTAATATAAAGCTTCAGTCAAACAATTTCACTAATGAAAATAGAGCACATTATATAACAACTATTTATAAAGATTCAGTCAAACAATTTCACCAATGGAAATAGAGCACATTGTATATTATAACTATTTATAAAGCTTCAGTCAAACAATTTCACTAATGAAAATAGAGCACATAATATATAACAACTATTTATTTTGGAGCTGAAGTTTGGTATGCTTGGATGCTTTCCATATCCAAATTTCAAAGGCCTCATTACAAAATGCAATTCCTGTGCCAGACCATCTAAAGCTAAACTGAAAATATAATTATGAATAAAGAAGAGCATGCAGCATGGCCATTAATTTTTCAACGGTATAGGCATTCAGTTATGCATAATCAACCATCATTCAAAAAAAAAAAAAAAAAATTAATATTAATAATCTAATATTAATTTTAACATTACAATAAGTAGCTCAGCCTAATTGGAGGGAGGAGAAAAAGAAAGAAATGATAAGTATATAAAAAAAAAATAAATAAATAAAAAAAAAAAAAAAAAATGCACAACTACAGGATTCTCTTTTAAATGGTTAAATTAGTTTGGCTCTATTTAGATGTGTATAAGAGACAGAGTAGTGTCTGGGGGTTATAGTCTTAATATAATACAGGATGATTGTTAAATATAATATATTCTAATCATGAGATGTAATATGCCAACTAGATTTTCTAGTCAATGGCTGCCAATAACTGATATATTTTCAGTGGTTAAATTTATTATTTATTTATTATTATTTATTCATCTTTAAGGAGGGTTTTATTTTTAAGCATGTACATTTGTATGGAAACACAAGACTTTGGGATTGCAACGCATGTATCTTAACAACCAAGCAAAGTTTCTTTACAGAAATTAACTACATAAGAAAAATGTTTCAAAACAACTATCCACTAGGCATACAACAATTTTCCGCTAGCCATACCTCCGGTGCAATGTAATCAGGAGTACCACAGAATGTAGTTGCCTTGCTGTCTCCTGCTATGTTCTGCTTACACATGCCAAAGTCAGCAATCTTGATGTGTCCATCCTTGTCAAGCAGAACGTTGTCCAACTTTAAATCACGGTATATGATGCCGCGTTGATGCAGAAACTGAAGCCCGCAGATAATTTCAGCTCCATAGAATCTGTATTATGAGAAAATATTGATTCTAATCATGAATAATATTTGACAAATGCCCCAATAAAACCAGGCACTTTGGTAATATTATAGGTGATGGAACTCCTTTTTTCAAATTTCAATGTGACAATCACAATTCTAAATGAGGGGCCTTGCTAAATAGAGGAATTTCTAATTGCACAATAATATATTTAAAATATATATCATCTATATATAAATATAAACGTAAACAAGAATAAAATGAATGCATACGTTGACATAATAGATGAAATTTATTCAACATGAATATTACATCAGATACTATTATATTACTATATATATACTGTCTCTTATACACATCTAGATGTGTATAAGAGACAGGACTAGTGTTGTCCGAAAGCTCTGGTTCTATTTCTGGCTGTTTACTTACGTTTACTTTTTAGCTGTTGCTTATCATTTTTGTATCTCTACTGAGATCCAGCCATTGTTTCCCACAGCATTGTTGTTTTCCAGTATTTTGCCTTTTAATCTATATATATTTATATATATATAACCTAAGTCTTTTACTGGAAAATAATGACATAGTTAAGTTGTTAGAGAAACCAAATTTTAGTTACCATTACTAACAACACTATCATTATAAATGAAATAACAGCAGCACTTTAAAGACTAACTTGTATACTTTTTATTCATCATGACCAGGGGTGGTGCCAGGATTTGTCTCAGGTCCTTGATGGGGGGGGGGGGCAATGTCCCCGATGGCAACTTAGGGGTTTCAAAGGCCTATACAATCAATTTCAGATTGCCCTTAGATGATGACCACTATCATTGTCAACATCACACTATTATTTTCACATAAGGTAACCACCACCAAATGTGATCATAATTTATTATCACTAACCTTGCTCGTTTCTCATCAAATTTCAAAGATTGCTGAATGTGAAACATGAGATCGCCACCATTTAGGTATTCCATCACAAAAAATAAATGATCCTAAAATATAATAAAACATATGAAGTATAAAAGTGCAATAGAGAAACACATACAAAATGTTAACATAGATAAATGTTACAGTGAGTATATGAGTTTTACAGACAATTACAAAATACAGATGCACCATGATGGGTACAGTGTACATACCTTGCTTTGGAATGTACAAAAGAGATGGGTGAGAAATGGATGATGCCAAGCAAGTCCCAACACTTGACGTTCCACCATTGTACATTCTATATCATCGTCTTCCAATACAACATCTTTTTTTAGTGCTTTGATGGCAAAATATTTCTGTGTTCCCTTTAGCTGAGCTAGCATTACCTATTGGAAAGAATGTATAGATAGGGTCAAAAAAGTGATCCCACTGTAGGACCTACAGAAACTTAGTTATCAGTACAAGCTAGGTTGTCTTGCTGGAATCATGAATACAAACCTAACAATTATTAATAGAGGTATGAAACCAGGCCAGGATTACTGAACTCATGCCTAATAATCACCACAAGCCAAGTGGGCTAGTAGTATGACACCAGGCTAGGCATCTTGAATACAAAACCTAGCAAAGTGGACTATGGTATGACTGTGGCTAGAAACCCAAAACTAACCATCAGCACTAGGTGGTATGACATGAGTTATCAACTTGGTGAACAGACACAAAAACAACCAAGATCCCTGCAGTCAAGATACAAGTAATGTCACTAGCTTTGGATTGCTGATACCGATAAAATTACCGATACCATTACTGATACCATTCAATTGGAAATCTAAGGCTTGTGTGCTGCTCCCATAGCAGCTATACATGTTGATATTGAGAGCAAACTGAAAATGGGTTTATTAAAAAAACACTATACAATTACTAAACATACCTTGCCAAAACTACCTTTTCCTAAAACTTTCTGAAGATGGAATTCTTCTATTCTGTAAGTCCTAGTAGGTAGTGTAGCTGGCTGTTGGACCGGTGCTGTTACCCCTCCTCCTCCTCCTGGTGATGATACCTCCCACATGGGTTCATACACACCCCTGCAAAAAGCGATCACAAGTATTAATTAATCTCATGCAAAATAAGGGTCACCTGCTAGGTTACCAAAACGGATGTCTTGATGTTGAACGCATTGCATTGTTGTCCATAATTTTGCATGACAGGATAACAAATTTGGAGGGAATTTTAAGATAATTTATCAGAGATATTACAATTGCACACGGCTTTACTGGTGTTTTAAATTAAATAATTGACATTTTCCTGCTACAGCAAAAAGTTATTGTTTTTGGTGTGATATATTTTCTTTTTTTCTTCTACCCTGTCTTGTTTTTGCACCAAGTTATTATATGCGGTTCCTTAAGCAAAGCCATATAGTGAAGATGTGCCTAATAACATATATTTAGATCCTACAAGTTAACTGGTAAATAAAATATTTTAACACAATTTTTTTGTTTATGTTTTGGCATGAAATGCATAAACAATATTCTACCTATAAAATTTAGGCATATTGCTTGTTGTGACAGCATACAAATATATAACGTAAAACCAATGAACTGCACATTATTGGGTTCAGTACTTGCCCTCATAGGAGTGTCATAAGGCCCAAGGCAGAAGAACCCATCTCTGGGAGATTAGTTTAATGACATTGGGGGCACTAAATATTCTATGAGGAAAACGTGTAGGTGCCAAACAAAGGGCCACGCCCACCTCAGGCCCACCATGATTGGGGCTGAGGTGAACACATTACATTTTTTAGGCCTAAATAAAACAAAAAGTTTTGTTTTTAACTGAATTTCCAGGAGATAAGTTAATTTCCGGGAGATTTTTGCTTGTTGACAATTAAGAGTGCCGGAGACCATACCAATTTCCTGGAGACTCCCAGGAGTTTTGGGAGACTTGGGACCCCTGCCAAAGTGGAGAAAATTGTTTTTTTGTGAAATGTTTTTCAACTTTATAAACGTTATTCAGGTTCCATTATGTCAATGAGAAAACTCCACTTTCTGTTTTACAGACAGAAAAAGCAAACTTTTTGGTACTCACAGAGGGGAATGTGGAATTTCATAGGCTTTTTTTGAATGTTCTGAGTAAGTACTCTGTTTCATAATAGCTTTTACCAAATAATTTGATTATAAACTTAACTAAGTTTAATATAACAAACCAATACATTTCTTTGCTACTCATTATAAATAGTTTTGCTTGGTAAACCCATGGGTGTAGGTTGGGTGTGGATTCCCACCCCCTGTGGATTCCCCCCCCCCCCCCCCCCCCCCATAGCAGCAAATTAGTTCCCCTACATGACTTAAAATACTAAAAATGACCATTAAATTTCCATTGCAATAGAAATTTAGTTCCGCTTTCTCAAATTTTGCACCCCCACCCAGTTTCGTATGCTTAATTTTCGCACCCCCAGGATGAAACCAAACTATGCCCTGGCACATACATCGCTGTTGAATGCAAAATTAAATTATAAAGGAAGCACATCTTACTCGTCATCTTCATCGGAATCTGGTTCACCAATCACATGTTCGTCATGGGAATGTTGTTTGCTACCAGCTTGCTTTCTCTGAAAAAGAATTAGTGAACTGATTTAATTAGGTACAAATTATTTTGTTAGGTTTTAATTTTATGTTAAACAAAACAGTAGTGGAAAAAGTATTCAACCAACAGGAAAGTGGGAGGGGAGAGAGGGGTAATGTGGAATTTCATAGGCTTCAATATTGTATAAGATAATTTTTTTTTTTTGTGAATGTTCTGAGTAAGTACTCTGTTCCACAATAGCTTTTACCAAAATAATTTGTCATCTATTTCCTTTCATGTTTCAACATAAGATAAAAAATAATAACAATGTATAACAATACGTCAGTTTAATTTCTATTAAGGGGTCATTGCTGTCTCTTATACACATCTAGATGTGTATAAGAGACAGATATAACACATTTTTCCATTGTAATGTTGGGAAATTGAACTTTCAACAAAATATATATAAAAAAAGTGGTAAACACAGTAATGGGTTAAATCATTAATTAATTCCTAACTATCACATTTTTCATATAACAAGAAAAATGGAACTGAATGAGTGTATAATACAAACAAATGACATCGTAAAATTAAGAACTAGTTTTACATAACAAGGAACTGTACAATTTTAATAAAAATTTTATGGTAGTAAAACTGCAATAAACTACTAGATCGAGCAGAACCATCATACTAATGTTAACAGTATATGACACAAACTTTAAACAAAAATATATACAAAATGGTGGTAAACATATTAATGGTGTAGTTCTACTCACCCAAACACATATATCCTTGCTTGCCAACCACACCCCTGAAAAATAAATAACATGATATACAATGTTTATACGTTTAGTATGAACAAAAAAGTGGAAAAATTAAACAACACTAACAAACTTCACCACACTGTTGGTACACTATTTGATAAAATGAAAGAAACAGGGACAACGATTTGAACTTTCAAAGAGGAACACTTAAGTTTATCTATTTAGAAATATTACTAAAAAATTAATTAGAAGCAAATAAAATATTTAAGCAATTAATGTAAAAAATATTTTCTTACTGTCGTTTCCTATTGAAACCACAGAACAAACAGTAGATCAATTAATTGGAGAGTATATTGGTTTACAGCATGGGAATAGACTGGGAGGCAAATTAGTTTCACTAAAGTAGGTTAAAATACTAAAATTGACCATTTCATTGAAATGGGCATTCTAAATTTTTGCACCTCCCCAGGCCAAAACCTGCCTGCATCCCTGTGCTGTTCACCATGCTTGGCTGCACTTTAGATAGTACTTGCCTAGTGTACCAACAGGATTGTGATAGTGTCTTTAATTGACATATGCTACATTTATATCACTTTTAAGTTGCTTAGAAAAATAAAAACTACCATATAAACTCGCTGCATAAAGAACAGTAAGTTGGCTGTCTAAAATAGTGTCCTTGAAATTTGTGTCCCCTGTGCTCGTGTATCTTGGCCTGTCGAACAGCACCGCGGCGGTGAGTTAATCCTTTCATATTTTTCTCATCTTGGTTGGATGAAGCCTGTCCATGAACACTCTGAATCATGGGATCCACTGTAAATACCAAGATTTACAAACAATTATGATCTTCAGTAAGCAGAATCTATTATTTAACACACAAAATAAATAGTATCCTATTGTCAAGAAGCAGAAATAGTATGTTCGTTGTATGTGTTCAGAACTCACCAACAAAATATTCATTGTGATGTATAAACAGCCTTGAGCTTTTTGCATCAAAAAGATCAGACAATATGGAATCAGTGTTTACTTGATGGTATGAAAATTACATGAAAAACTGATGATTATCACAACTGACTTTATATATTAATGTGATAAAAATTCAATAATATAGTTTCATGTTAATGTAATAATATTAACCTATTACATTTTTTCAAATGAAACCAGAAATTAATAGTACTGTAAGTGGATACTGCATCCACCAACAACTCCTGAACTTTGACCTAAGTATGAAATATGAGATACAGTATGGTTGCATCTTTGGTGCACTATTGATTTTTTTTTGTATGTGAACAAAATGATTAATTTCTGTATACACAAAATTGCCTACATTATCACAATGATTTTGCATATACAGTAACAAGGAAAATAGAACTAAATGACAGTATAATACAAACAAATGAATCGAAAATTGAAGAACTAGTTTTACATAGTATGGTAATTTACAATTTTAACAACAATTTTATGGTAGTAAAAATGCACTAAACTACTAGATGCAGCACAACCACCCTACTGTACTGTTAACAGCATGACACCTATAAACTTGTATTTTCATTTCATTTCATTTATTTTGTCTCAATAGAATGCAACACAAAAAAAACCCCAGAAATATGTTGACTGTCATTGACCTCTCCTATAATAAAGAGTATCATGTACAGATGCAAGCAATTATGACAGAGCATAAAGTGCTATTCACACATATTCAACAGAATTACTACTCCATGACATCATCAACTTAATTTCTATTAAGGGGTCATTGTGAATTGTTCAAGTGTGACTCAATTTAACTGAAGTAGGTATCCAATATTCTTTGAATACAGTATGTACTCTTTTTACACATACAGTACCTGTAATTTGCAGTATGACAGGCCTACTGCAGTACAGTACATCCATCTAAATGTTTGTTTTATTCATGTGTGACTCAGGTAAGTATCCAATATTGTTTGAGTGTGTACCCCTAAAAACACTACAATTTAATATGAAAATAGGCCTACTGTACATTACAGCAGGTTCATTTCTAATGTTCATTTTTAAGGACGGTGGCAGCTGACATTGACAATAGTAAAAACCAAAAACCAAAAGTAACAATTTTTATATTTGTAACAAAAATTTTATATCATTTCTTTATTGTATCAATCGAATACAAAAGGTGACGAAGGTATGGCTAGAGCCATCATGATTGGCACCTCACCCCATCCCTCTTAAACTACAAAATTATGACAAAAAAACTGAAAATAATCAGTTGTTGCAGTACATAATAAATATTAAAGTATTCAGAAATAAAGTAATTATCATCATCATCATTATTATTACTATTATTGTACTGCACGCACACATCCTCCCCAAATATCTCCTCCTCTCGGAGCAATTTAATGCTTCCCAAAAAAGCAGCAAGATGCACCTCCTCCCAAAAAAACAAGTAACGATTACCCTTTTTAGGACCCTCCTAAAATTATATGCTCTGCACTTTTAACCAAAGTACTTGGATATACTTTTTAGGTTTTAGCATTTCCAAAAATTCTGTCATGTACTCCCACCCAAGAACTTTACAAAACATAGATACATTGCACCCCTTTTGAATACACAGAAGCCTTATATACCCTCTTTCAAACCCAAGATGTTCCTATAACCTAGATGCCCTCACATGGTGAAAAACATACCCGTCTTGTATCCCCTCCCCACCATGCTTTATAATAGTCTCTAAAAACCTAGATACCATGCACCTTCTTTAAATAAAAATAATATTCCTCTATCAAAAGTTCAATAAAAGATCCTAAGAATGTAATAATTTTGCTATTAACAGGTAGAGCACAAGTATAGAAATATATTCCCTGATAAATTTTCATTAAAAAGAACACTAATTAGGTAGACAAAACAAGCTAAAACTTTCAAAATAAAATGTTCAATCCACATCAGAAACTTACCTTGCGTGCATTGAAAACAATTCATAGCCTGCGAAATGCCAAATTATTTTGTTTCTCAAAAGGCAGGCATAGAGCTGTTGGGTCTTTTTTATCTCGTGTGCAAAAGAATCAGTGAATTATTGATGGCGTCTTGCTGTGGCATCTTAATATTCATGAAAATGTGTTATGTTCATATTACGATTACCAGCATCAAATTTGCTCAATTTACAGAGGCTTCAAATATGACGATTGTTGTTTTACAACTTCACACATAAGTTATAATTGAATACATTATATCCCCAGAGGACTCGTCATAGTAACAATTAAGCAGCAATATATTTTGCATTTATACTTGTTGGTTGTGCAATAGATTACAACAAATGACAATAATTATTTTATTACCTTCTGGGCCTTCAGAAAAACATTTAAGTTGCACTTGTATTCGTCCAGATGGTTTAAGATCCAACTAATATTTACCAAAAGATAAAAAATAAAGGCATGAAATATTGATTTAACAATAAGTATTATATCAAATACTACAAACTTTGTGAATAAATGCATGTTTTGTAGTTTGTGAATAAATGCATGTTTTGTAGTTTTATCAAACAGGAACTTTCTGTTCCACAGTATGCTGAATGCATTAATGCATTGTAAATAATTCCTCCTTAGAGGCACCAGGAAATCATAATAACTCATTATAAAACACTCATTTTCATTTAATTTAATTTCTTTAGGCACGAGTGCCAAGGATATGCCAATAAGTGGAGTTGAATAGCTTGGTGGTTAAGATGCTTGCCTTCCAATCCCAGGGTCCTGGGTTCAATTGAATTGGATGTAGCCTATTTGTTTATTGCAGCGTTCTGCAAACTGTGGGTCGCCAAAATATTTTGATGGGTCGCGAGACCTTGACAGAAATCACTAAATTTTAGCTAGGCCCACTTGTAGAGACCACCATCGGCATTAAGATACCTTATAATAGGGTTACTTTGTAATACATCTTGTTGAAAAGTCACAACTAAGACCATGACTAAATAATCAAACATCTGATGTGCGGCCATTGAGTTCACATGGGTTCGCTTGAGTTGTGGCGATTCCCTATGAAGCGCATTCAGATAACATTATATTTTGTCAAATTTTCTAATCGCTAAGTTACTGAAGTCGAATTCATGTCAAGAAATATAAGAAAGAATACCTGGAATGGGGGTTTGTAGAGAAAGGAGACAAGCCACAGTGTGTAAATTGTGGGTGGACAGGATCAAAAGAGTCAAATAAGCCATTTCAATTAAAAAGGCATTTGACATCGAAACATGATGATGATATGCGTAAGAAAATTCCTGGATACGCGGCCCATTCGCTGTCGATGACATATTCAAAGTCAACATGGATCAGACCTGACAAATTGCTGGCTCCAGGACCGACTGATTGACATCGTGGCTGATACATGAAAACTGTCTTCCGTAAAGAGCCCTAACTAAATTTTGGATAGTCGCGCGTAAAAAATACCAATAATTAAGCAACAAAGGACAAATTAACGTTTTGGTGACATTCCCAACCACGTATATGTGTGATGCTGGGTTTCTGACTGTAGCATACTTAAAGCCCAAGTACAGGAACAGACTACAGACACATGTTCTTCGCACTAATTTCAGAGAGTAGCTCTCTCACCAATACAAGGAAAGATCATGGATAAACTCACTGCTAAACAACAGTCACCCATCTCACTATAATATTGATTTCAGTGTAGTAAACTAATCATGTTGATGGTGTTTACAGTTAGCTTCCTGTTTACAATTTAAGTAAACATTCAAGTCCAATCTGCATTTATCTTGATACAAACAAGTATGGTATCGATTTCCATTAGAAAATGCAAATGTTTGAATATAATTCAATTATCTAACAGTGAAATCCCAACCCCAAAACCTAGACTCAAAGACCGGGATGGTGGCTGGTGGAGAATAGTTTCAGCATTACCTATTATCATGTTTTAGCTGCAAAACAATTATAGTAAATGACACTGAAATGAAACACATGGCGTACAACGTAAGCACGGTATAGCGCTCTCCGTGCGTGAAAGATGTCAGTAGGTTGAGCTGTGGTCTGATTTTCTTAACAGGGTCGTCAGTCTAAAAAACGCTTGTGTATTGGATGTACAGTATTGGTGTATGTTGGATGTACAGTACTGGTGCACTGGTGTATGCTGGATATATTGGTGTATGTTGAATGTATGTATTGGTGAATGTTGGATGTATTGGTGTATATTGGATGTATTGGTGTATGTTGGATATATTATAGGATGTATAGTACTGGTGTAGGGGGAACACACTTTCGGGAGATTTTGAGCAACGCCCGACCACGCCCACTTTTTTTCCGTCAGTCGACCTCAGACCCTCCTGTCGGGTGATTCCTGGCGCCACCACTGATATTGAATGTATTAGTGTATATTGGATGTACAGTATTGGTATACGTTGAATGTATGTATTGGTGAATGTTGGATGTATTGGTGTATATTGGATGTATTGGTGTATAGTAGATGTACAGTATTGGTATACGTTGAATGTATGTATTGGTGAATGTTGGATCTATTGGTGTATATTAGATGTACAGTATTGTTGTATGTTGAATATATGTATTGATGAATGTTGGACATATTGATGTATATTGGATTTAAGTTTTCGTGAATGTTGGATGTATTGGTGTATATTTGATGCAGTGATTACATTAAATAAACTTATGGTTTCCATTATTTCATTTGGGTATGCTGCAGTTTCGCACAGGGTGGAGGACACTCTTTTAAGTGACTGCTATAGTTAATGTATGTATTGGTAGATATTGGATGTATTGATGTACATTATCTGTCAATGTTGAATGCTTGTATGCTGTTTACGTTTCAAATCACCATGATAATTTTTGTTTACACAAATATATTTACAAATTCCACATCATATCAGGTACAGAAATGGCAGGTATTGAAGACAAAGGTAGTAGCATTGTCATTACAAGAGTATCAATTTATAGTATGTCATGTAACAGTATTATGCCTATTACATTTATAGAATCATGTATATTTTTATTCAAATTTACCCCAAATTGATAAATTCTTTAAGAAGATATCCAACTCACCCAAACAGTTTTGACCTCGCCATCCTCGTTGCAGCAATCAGCTAAGTCATGTATTGGAACTGAACACTCAGCCAGAAATTTATTTGGTTTAGTCATGACAATTATCTGAATGACACGCCCCTCATAAAGATGCGAGTCAAAGCATTTATTCCATTCAGGAAAAACAGTTTTCTTCTTTTGTACCAGTTGGTATCCTCCACCTGTAAAAGGTAAATATTCAAGGTCAGGGGACATTGCTAAATTAACTAGTCAATATGTTGATTTCAGGATGTTAATATTTCAACAGGAAATGATAGACTTCTTATAATTAAACGCAGGACATATTCTGTGACAAATCTGATTCCCTTGCACATCATCATCCAGAATCTGCACTAAATTTAAATAATAATAATACAAAAATATAAACTACTTTGGTAATCTTAAACTATAATACAGTATATATCAAAAATACAAATTAGGAAACATAATGCTTTATATGAAATAAAATTTAATAAACAATTATGAATATCATATCAATAATTATATTTAATCTTATACAGTAGTTTTTGATTTTTGCCCTAACAATTCAAGGATTGAAGATTTAAAGTCATCGAGCCAAATGCTTAGAAAATATAATTGCTTCAACTCAAGGTCAACACTACCTCATGGTTCACAACCTACAAATCAAAACAACTACTCTTCCATATTTAAGTTACTGAAATTAATTGAAACTATTCAAATTTCTTATGCATTTGTCATTTAGTAAATTTCTCCAAAAAAAGATGTGAAGAAATATTAATACATCATTGCGGTCACCAATCTGACAGTAAATAAAATCATTACATGAGCAGATTTTAAATCACAATAGGCAAGAAAAGGAACAAGGAAATACAGTATAGGGAGGATATTGGTACAATCTGCACATTCATTGATATGAGGAAGTATTAAAAGTTATTGTCTCAAAGAAACCTAGCTTTTATTTCATCAATGCTTTTGTCAATACCTTTAAATCTCTGAAAACTACACATAGTTTGAAGGTAATTATTCTGGATAGTGTCTTCAAACTGCCAGATCATTTCAGCTATTAATAATAATAATAATAATAATAACAATAACAATAATAATAATAATAATTCTTTATTGGTCCTCATTCTAATAGGAAATCGGAAATTTGGATTGGGCCCTGGCTGAGGACCCACTACGGCCGGAGTGCAGCACCACCCAACAACATAACGAACGCATATGGATACAAACATTGTCCAATAACCCGCCTTAGCTAACTCCAAATATTAGGGTTATTCGAGGAGCCAAGCTATCAAACTCCGTTCAAACCAAACCAAACCATTTGAAGCAGAGTTTTTAGCACAAGAAGCAGGAACAGTAACTCTCAGCCAACTGCTCAGCTCTTACTTTCTATTGAATCTTTTTTTTTCTTACAAACTATCAATTGAAAAATTCTAATTACTAAATCAATATTATGTGTTATTTGCTATCATCCCAAACAATACAATAAGGGGTAGACAATCTGGCTACCCTCTACAGCTACAGAAGGTACATCCCTACTGCCTTGGGCAGCTGAGCATAATTCTACTTCACGTTACCTGATTTTGGGATGAATAATCTCTGCTTAAATCTACCGCAAGATTGAAGCAAAGTGATTTTCTTCTAAATTTAAGTCTTAATTTATTTAACAAATTTCCTAAGAATGAAATAAAGTGAGTCTGACAGAAAATTAAACATAATATCTTCCACTTTATTCTAAAAATTATTCATTTTACTGCTGGAAAAAAAAATCATGTTTATTTTTCAAAAATATAATCATCTGACTTACTTGCAGTTTTTTCCTTTTGTTTGACATTGATAGCACAGTACGGATCGAAGATCCCTCCTTCAGGTAATACATTAGCAACACCTTTATCAACTTGCATCAGCCTAACACGTAGAAACACCATCTTGATTCCCTTAAGATATTCCACTTACAACTCAAATTTAATAACCTGAAACAACATTAATCACATCCTTGAATATCGACTTACTATTTGCTTATTTATGTCTTGCTTATTTATTTACTTATTCTTTTTTCATAGTTTATTTATTTTTTAATTAATTAAATAATTTCTTCCTTTATTTATTGATTTATTTTTATTGATTTATTTATTTTTACTGTTGGTAATTACTGTATTAACTTAAGTATAACATTGGCCTACTGACTTTGTGCTATTTATTATTGAACTGTTATGCTATTCTGATAGGTACTTTGTACAGGGACTAGTTCCCTTTGTTACTCATCAGTCTCTTATTTGAGTTAAAGAAAATTATGATTATGATTATAATAATAGAAATGGTCTCATATAGTGCTGTTCATTTTTTGTATGTTTTATTTGTTACACAAATTTACACAAACTTACAATCACCCAAGAGGGATAAAAAAAATAAATCAAATGAAAATTCTGCAGATCAAAGAAAATCATTCAATACAATTTCTTTTGGAAACATAACATTCACTGAAAATATACAGAAACATTCACTTCACACATAATATTTCACCAGAAGACAATCCCATATAAGAGTGTACTGCATTCTATAACAGGCACCTGATTAATACACACAGGACTAACGGCTTAAACGTCTCAATCGAAATATGGTGCGTTTGCCTTTCAGCCCTCCAGCTGAAACACAAGGAGAGAAGAGAAGGGAATTGAACTGGGGACCATGGTCTCCACAGTTGAGTGCATGCACAGTGGCTACCACCAGTTCAGTGCCCACACAATAGGTGCCACCAGTTCAGTGCTCACATAATAGGTGCCACCTGTTTAGCTGACTGAACTAACCTGCTATATGTATAAACATTCCTTTATACAATAAGACATAAAAATGCATTATTATATCAATGTAGGAGAGAAAATATTTACAGGCTTACTGTACAGTACTGATTACCGAACATTCGACATTACTCGCGTGTATTGGGCGTGTTTCACGAGTGAAAACCGAGTGACATTATTCCGCGAGTGCTCCAATTAACGTGTGAATGATTTTACTCAGCATACACTTCCTGGTAAAAATCGGAACTTGCGGTCTACGAACGGTCACGTGGGCTTGTAAAGTTGTTTATTCACGATCTTTTACTAGAGTTCTGCTACGACTTTTCCTTGAGCAATGTCACGTAATCTGAATACACTCTTTTGTCTCTATTGTTATTAGTACGGAGGGTGTTTCAGGCGTGGTTGACTAGTAGAGTTTTGAATAGAAGTGCAGTACAGTAATTGAATACATAGTTAATTTTAGAAAACGAAAATCGTCTAAAGTCATCTTAAGTTTGTAATATTTCCAAATAATACAATCGTTTCATTATTATATTATGTAACTGTTTGTGTTTCAGACGTAGCAGGTAAACACATTCATGTTTAGAATATTTCAAATACGTCACTCTCCGATATTCTAAATATTATGTAATTATTCATATAAATAATGTTTGTATCTAAATAAAATGACCATCTCATTATTATTTTCATGTTTTATGCGCGGTGTGGTAGGGTACCCGATTACGTCTACAAATAAAGGTAATTCTAACGATATTTTAAATATAATTTTCGTAAATAACATTCCGTAAGGTTCAAAATTATAACGACCGTCTTATCATTATCTTAATCATAATTGAACGCTTCTCGCAATTTTTTTTAGTGTTTTGAGTCGTGGTACTGTACTACCAGAGTCGGTTTGGGATATTTAATAGGTCTATGTCTAAATAGAATTAATTTTTATAGTATTAAGAGATAATATAATTAATAACATTCGTAAAGTCCATTAAAACGACCAACTCGTCATTATTTAGGTACAGTAATATGAATAATCGTTTTGTGTGTGTGTGTGTGTGTGTTGTTTCAGACGTGATATTTTAAATACGTCTCAAATATAATTTCCTTAATAATGTACTTAATTGTTTCGTATTTTTTTTCTTTACAGAAACATTCTACAGTGCTCATGACGTCGGGGATTATGATTCAAAATATGCCCATGAAGCAATTTGCATTTTTTGATAATGAATAAATGTATTTTTTATTTTATGTTTCGGCACATTCTGTTGATATGTTCTTAAGTCTTTTAACACTGCAGGGGACATTTATAACAACATCAAATTCAAAGCATTCAAGAATGACCTCAAGGCCAGCATGTTGAAGATCATTAACTAGAGAAGCATTCTGAACTGATTCGATTCCAAATTTGGATTATAAATTTTGTTCGGATTGTTGAAGTTTATACCATAGACCTATTAATAACAGTGTGCGCTAAATCATGGAGATCATGGATTGTTTCCCGGTATACTGCCCAATCACTACTA
This sequence comes from Anneissia japonica, assembly GCF_011630105.1. Taxonomy (NCBI): domain Eukaryota; kingdom Metazoa; phylum Echinodermata; class Crinoidea; order Comatulida; family Comatulidae; genus Anneissia; species Anneissia japonica. The sequence continues at coordinate 355,694 of NW_022735439.1, read as the reverse complement.
GAAGGACCAGAAGGAAATACTGTAAATCATCTTCTAGACTTTCATGGGCTATCCTTGGTGTTTCCACCGAATAAATCCAATCCAATCCATGTTTATACATTCGTTTATGTACAGTACATACAAAGCTTTTCTTCTAGTTATTGCTCGTTTTAAACTCATTTATGTTTGTTAATATCACAGGCCTAATTCTTCATTAGACAAAAGACTCCAGTATTTAAAATGGACAAATTGGTATATAATGAATAGCTGCAACATGGCCTTCAGCTCTCAAGATAAGATTTTCACTTAATTTTTTGTGTGTATATCACGATGACTTTTCTTTTGCTTATTTTCGACAAACCATGCGCTTCACGGTTAAACATGCCATAGTTTATTTATGCTGAAGATTATTCAAAATGTACGTCTCGTCAAGGTCAAGTGGATAAACATCCGTGTATGTTTAATACAGAATGTAATAATTGAAAAGGAACAAACTTTTCAAAAAAATATATATATATAGTCTCCAGATACTCCAACTAAACCAGGAAGTAATAATACTTCTAGTATGCTTGACATGGAGGCTACAGTAAAACAGAAAAGGCCTTATTATCACTACTAGTACATAAATGCTCAAATTCATAATGTCTATTGAATTTACCTTGTGTGGCCATTTCTTTTTGTTGCAATACTAATAGAAAATCTTTATTTTGCTTTGTTTAATATTTTTTCAATTATAAATCTGTTCATTTCAAGATAATATTATTTCTGTTTAGTTTAAATTAATTATTTGCTCTTTACTTGGCTTTCACTGTACTTGGCGAGTTGAATGGCCAAGCGATTAAGGTATGGGGCTCCACAACGTACCGCCATAATATTCATGGTGGAACAAGTCTTTTTGGATAAAATGGACGATAAACCGTAGACCCAGTATACACAATATGGCTCATATGCACTTCAAAGAACCCACTACATCTTTTAAGACAAGTACAGTAGGGTGTTACCCAGGCTGGGTGTACTGATCTTAGCCACTGTTGTGGACAGATGAGAGTATCTAGTACCTGTTTACAGGGTAGCTCAAACATGAAGAGACCAGAACCTTAGGAGAGAAGTAAGTTACTGTAAGAAGAGCTAGTCGACACCTCGAGCGTCTTGAGACCATGTCGGTATAAAGTGCTATATAAATCCAACTATGTTATGTTACGTTTTTACTTTTATTTTTCCCCTCTAACTCACTGTGTCCTTCCTTTTAATTCTCCAAATTAATCTATAATTTCAATAAATTTTTTTGTTTCTTTAATGTCTCAATTTTACTTTTATTTTCATTAATTGTTAATTATTATTTTTAATGTTTTTCTAAAATCATTATTTTATAAACATTTTCAGATTTTACATTTTCTGTTTAAATTGAATTACTAGTAATTTGTAAATGTTATACCTTGTTGAATGTTCATCTTTTATTGTTTTGTATTTAATTAAATGTTCTGAGGGTCCCAATTTGTCAGTTCTGGCTGGATTTACTTTAAAAAAAAAAATTAATAAAATCAATAAATGTCCCATGCTAGTTATTAGACCACTAGAGAATTTGCATTCTGTTTTGCCAGACTGTGATGATTTTTTTTTTCTGTGAAGTACATAGAGGTTTTTTGCATTATGTGCTATATAAGTATTATTATATCCTGAATGAATAATTGTTCAACAAAAATCTGCTTGTACCTGTAATCTGCTTATAATCAAGCAGCCAATCATCAGCAGTAGTAATCGTTGGAACATAGCTCGATACACGCTAAGATTAATTCTGCTCAAAATTCATAACAAAGTGTAATAGAATTCAGAACAATATGATGGTATAAAATACAGTTCGTGTTACTCTAACAACATACTATACATCATTAAATGTTTGCAAAAACGATTGAATTCCAATAAATATTTATAATTATGACAAGTTTGGAGCAGATTTCACTAAAAAAATTTAAGTTAAAGCTGTATTGTTACATAGCTTGAAGTAAACTCATTCAAACCACATTTAACAAAGAATACATTCACTAAAAGAACATTGCTTTGGGCATTGATACTTCACTTTTTGTGTCAGAATGTAGATTTTTTAAGATGTTGCTATTTTATTATTGATGTTTATATGTGTCTTTACTTATTTTATCTGAATTGTAAATTTTCAAAACTTCCATTTGTTTTGCAAATAATTATATACTGAATTTTCTGGACCTTGAATTATATTATCCAAGATGTTTTTGAAATGGCAGAATTGAGCAACTGCAATATTAAACAACAGTTTCATGTATCTAGTACAATATGCAGGGTGTAGTACTATATATAGTTACACAATGCTGGAATATACTATGATCATACCGTCAATGACTATTGACATACTATTAATATACTGTTGGAAATATGATAAAGCTGTGACAAAATGAAGTAAACATTATTGACAAAATTGCTGTTGTAAAATCCATCTTTCATTTCCTTGCCCAAACCAATCTGCATGTTTGCCAATGGTAAACATTATCACAATAGGCAATCATTCTGACCTTACACAAAGGTTGTGAATACACATCTACAATGGAAAGTAAACAAGCCCAAAAATTATAGGAACGTCACTTTTTAACCATGATGGCCAGTTTTGCCAGGTTTTCCATACAGTAAGATACCTTTAACCCTAATCATAGTACTATTACATTATTTAAAAACAAGGAAGACAACAAGTTTTACATATTTGTATTTAGAAACAAAACCACAAGAATTTAAAAAAAAAACCTATTTCTGGTTCATGAATGCATCACTGACATTAAAGAGCTCATATAAAATGAGATGTGTATTTGAATTGGGTGTCAGTAAATTGAATTACTGTACAGCTTCTTGCTTTCTAGTGGTATTCTCCACTCCATTAAGCAGCAATTGAGTACTGTAAGATTGCATAAACACAACAGTTAAGTGAATTCTTATTTTGCATCACAAAACTACAAGCCTATAATGGTACAATGCCTACCAATGCCAGGTACAACATGGCAACTTTAGAATGACACAGGCAGCTAAGCTTGCTATCTGGTAGGCCTACAGAATAATGCTGGCCAACCTACAGTACAGTTTCCTTAAACTGGACTATGAGTCAAATACTTCAGTATTGTTTACATTCTTGCAAATCACCATGCTTTGTGTATCCTGCTGACATTACTAAAATATGAATGAATATATGACGTATGAATCAGAAAACTAAATGTAATGAGGAATGTCAATTTCAAAAGCATCAACTTAGATGTTAAAATAACTTCCTTGATATAAGGAAATTTAACAAAATTATGCAATAATAATAAAATAATAATTTGATGAATGCTTATGTGACAAATGAAGAATTACACATTAACAGCACCTTTCTTTCACTGCATCATAGTACAGTAAATGAATTTTAACTGATTTTTTCTTTCTTTTTCTGCCTACCAATTATGAGAAATAAAGTGCGCAGTGTACAGAAGTGTCACTTTCACTTTTCACTAATAATATCTAATATATCCACTTAAAAACCATTCACATACAGAACAACAAAATTATATAGTAAAAAAATTAACATCACTAATCCTTAAGGTAAAGCATATTTTAGATCCAACAACTCACCATTATGGCAGATAGAACCACTGACCACAGTTGAAACCACTGACTCTTAAGCACAGTTGGAAGCACTGATCATTAGGACAGTTGGAAGCACTGATCATTAGCACAGTTGGTATCATTTGGTTTTAAATATATGTTGAGGCCTCTTTCAAGCTCCACCTATCATTTTATTTACATATCAATTTATAATGCACCATTCAAAATATAACACCTTGGGTTTTAGGCTAGAATTCAAAGCCCCATGGGGCCCCATACTTTGGGGTCCAAGGCTTTTTCCCTCGAGACTCATAGGCGGGGTGGGGGGGGCTAAAGAAGCCTTGCCAAGGGCATCAGACCTCTGTTGAGAGGAGCTGGTGTCGCTGCTGATGCATCGCACTTTTGGTGAATTTCTTGATAGGTAGGCCCTATTGATTCTAAATGTTTTATGAAATTAATATCTCGATCATGTGAAAGAACGATCATTTTAATCGAACAAATTTATTTGTACACACTGCACTATTATTTCATTTTTTTTAAATGAAGTGGGACCTCTGATATATAAATTACATATAAATTACCTCAATTCAATTATTATACCTGCCAACTGCTCAAACCAGGCAACTTGACAGACATCTGACAACAGGCTGGCAGGTAGGCCTACCTTCCTAATCCTGGGCTGTGTGATTGACTAAACTTAGAAATAATATCCGTACTTGTGCGTTAAAAGGTCTAAAAACTAGGCACAGATTGCTGCCCCCAACCCCTCCCTCTTGCTAAAATTAAAGATATGTAAATAATTAAATCTAAAAGCAAGATTATTTATTATAATGGAAAAACAGTTATTGGAGAAATATACTGAGGAAATCTGGTCAAGATTGAACACCTTTGACATAATTGTATCATGGTTTGTAAGAGTGTCATTTGCTGTGTCGGTTTGTAAGAGTGTTGGTATTTGCTTCGATGCGAAAAGAAGTGGATATCCAGCCCCTTATCCAAAGGGGTGGGGGAAGGGGGCCATTCAAGTCCAGCCCCAACCGTGGCGGGACTGAGGTGGGCGTCTTGGCCCTTCTAGTACCCCCCCCCCTCAACCCCGATCAAGGAGCTACGGGGAATCATGTGTTTGTATGTAAAGCATTTACATGAACAATGAATACTTGCATGAATTGATTAGTATAAATCACCGACATCAAGAAATATTAACATTTAAAGACTCAAAGCTTGAACTGATAGTGCTATCTGTCTGATTTTTAGACTCTGGGATGCATTACCCACCTTAAGAAATTATTCCATCCTAATAAAATGAAGTACTTTTAAAAGTAAACTGAGAGGACACTATTTACCTGCTGATTAAAATGTTAAACCAATTGAGTTGGTAAAGTACATCAAGTATTAATATTATAATGTAATGTAATGCTTAAGTCACTTTCGTTTATCTATGTCAATTATATTATTTGTATTATCTAAGTACAGGTAGTCGGCATTTGTTGTAGATACACATATTTTGGTGACAGTGGTTTAGGCTGCTTTTGTGCTTTCCTGGCAACTAATGGTCTATTTTAATGTACTTGTTAATGGTGTTAAGTTAACAATAATTTTTATTTGTTGTTGGGTTGACAACGGTGATTATAATTTTTCCTTGACTTCTGGTGCTACCGCGTGACCCAACCTAGGTGGTTAGGACGTAGCGTGGTAACACAAAAAATACTCCGAATCTGAACTTCCCAGGTGGTCGGGTTGGGCGGTAGCACCAAAAATGACTAACGAATGATGCACCAACTTTACGTGTGGCTTACTGTCACTTAAATGGTTAATTGCAATGGAAATCACTCCGTGCGATTGATCATCGATCAGGAATGTAGCTCTGTGATATGATATTATTAATAATGGCGTTCTCAAGACAAGATCTGTAATTTCTACAGTTTGTGGGATGCATAAAATCGATTAAATATTTCTGGGCAGCCCCTTTGCCACGCCCACTTACGCTTTCGTTGGGAATCCCCGACCCGGGCCCTGACAGACAAATTCTGGCACCACTGCATTCATGAGTGAGTCCAAAAAGAATGTGATAGATATTTTAATTTCTTTATTCCTTATCCAAATTCTTTTAATAGTTCAAGCAAAATATGGTCAATGCGTCTTCCCCTTTCAATCGCCTTATACGAGAAACTGTTATCGCTTTTGTTTCTCAATTCACTCAATTTATTTTTAAAATATTACAAAAAAATATCTATTACAGAAATGTTATTAAATTCGAGCATTATATCATAATTGCCTATCTAAATTATTATCAACACTTTGATTATATTTATTGTTATTGTCTCCTTGTTTTATGTATCATTGTATGGTTTGGGTCTACTTTACTTCCTCGATTTAAAGACGATCACTCTTAAAAATACATCAAGGTAATTAATAACGTAAGTTGTAGGATATCACCTTTATCATTTTTATTCTATTGGCTAATATACCTACTTATAGAGTACTTAGTATACTTTTAATTGCTCATAAAGGGAATCTAATATGTTATCAACTGAGATCAGATCGAAACCAAATCCTTAAATATGTTTACCCCATGCAAAGAAAGAATGGGTTGCGTTATTATTTACTAAAACGTACACAAAGGAATAAACATGAATGTTCATATAGTTTCTTGCAAATCATTCAACAACAACAAAAAAAAGCAGTGCAACTGCCTCTTTCATGCAGTGCCGGTGTTTATTTGTTAAAGATATTCCTCAATATAAATTGAAAACTTATTTACTTATTAAAGATAAGCCCACGACGGTCAAAATAATCTTTGCGTATACTGTATTTAGTTGTAAAAGAAAGAATACCATTGGTCAAAACTCCTCAATATCAATTACTATAAACTGAATGTCTAACATATTTATTTGATAACGTTGGTCCTCAGTATCAGTTGAATAGCATGTTGCATGTTTCTCTGTTGAAGATAGAGCCACATGCCGTCGGTCATAAAATAAAACTCCTAAATTAAATTGGATTTCAGTGAGATCATATAAAAGGATAACTAACCTCAATACACAGATCGAATTTTATAGCATTTTGTTATGCATCATCATTCCTGATGATGACATAATTAATGTCATATTGAATCCCAACACGATGGCGTGCATTTCAATACTTGGAGTATGTATTATACTTTCTTGTTATGCACCTTTTTACAAATAAATCTGAAGTTCATTACCATCCAAAGGGCTTATACAGGACACTAAAGTAGAAACGAGGAGAGACGTCATAATGCCCGTTTACAAACTCTTCTTTTCGAAATTGTATACCTTCATGCTTTTAGCTTCCGACGAAATTTTATTTTCATATGTTGTACTCAAATTGACTGTCACTCCATCTTCGATAATAATCCATGTCAACGTTAGACATACAGACAATGTAAACTTTCTACATAAATTTTCTAGAAAACTAATAATTGAATAAATTCCTCCCCTCTACAGAAAAATATGCTGGGGAGTTTCCATATTAATTTTTATCTTAAAAAAAAAAAAAAAAAAATCATTCAAATAACTTTGAAACACATGTTCACTGTTGTGAACATTCATTGGTGTTTTGTTTAACAAACATAACTTTATGCTGTTTTTTTCCGCCTCTCTTTCCAACTTCCTCAAGCTCTGTTTTACTAGGAGTTTCCACTGCTGTTTTGCATTCACTATCTGACCTCAACTCAACCTGATCTACGTCCCCTGTATCTGTAAACACCTCAACTGTTTCTGCAACTGATACAGACTTTTTCTTCTTTTTGTTCATACTATAATCATTAACAATGTTTTGATTGTTCTCAAGATTAGATGTGGCAGTAAGCACTTCAGGTTGGCTGTTTATCGATTTAACTTTGCTGTCATCATCTTCAGTGCCATTGGAGCTCTTTTCATTTAATTTCTGTTTATTTTTCATTGGTATTTTCTCAACAAAGCCTGTACGCTCTTTTTGTTGTGTTAGCTCATAATCTGAAACAAAGAATGATACAGTTTGATTTACAAATGTAATAAGTACAGAAGCACCTTCTTTAGACTAACAAAATTGATTGAGACACAAGCTTTTGCTAGCTTAAGCTAGCTTCATTAGTTTGATTTAGATATTTCATGAGAAGATTTTTGTTTATGTTTGTTTAATATAAATGAAACAATAAACACTTTACATTTCATGAGGAAGTTAGTTTGATGTAACTTTAATTGTTTAAATGAAAAATTTCTGTTAATAATACAGAGCAGTAGCTCAGTCTGCTAAACTGGTGGTAGCCACTGTGTGTGCGCCGAACCGTGGAGAACCTTTGACACACAGTTCAATTCTATCCGTTGCCCTCCTTGTTTTTCAGCTGGAGGACTGAAATGCAAGTAAAAAGGAGCACAGTCGTTGGTCCTGTGTTAAATATTGGTCATGTGCATGTTAAACAATGCAGTAAAATCTTTGGAAAAGAGAAGGGATTGTCTCCCAGTGTGCTGCCTAATCACCACTAGAGGGATTCCACTGAAAATAAGTCTTCAGACTTTTGTATGTTATCTTTGATGTTCACAATGAAAAATCCAACAATAAAGAAATAATAATGCTTACTACACTCTGAATTTGTGATGATGAATGGAGCAAAGTGTTACTAAAATGATCCAATGATCAATGATTTAATATAATTTCATTTAATTTATTTTGCCAACAATTTAAAAAAAACATACATGAGGACAAAAAGGACACAACAATACCCTTGTCAGTGGCAGGAACAAAAAGAAAATTTAATTTCTGTGGACAGTTTTTCCTCCAACAAGGGTATAACAGTAACACACTGTGGGTTACACTAATCTATGAAGAAAAGAGTGCCATTCATAGTATTTAAACAACAACAATGAATACAATAATGAATAATAATATTTATAATATTATTGAATACCTGGAGATAGCTTTCAACAATTACAATAATGTTTATAATATTATTGAATACCTGGAGATAGCTTTCGTTTTAGTTCATCAATTTTCAGAGTGAGTTTGATATTTTTTCCTCTTTCTTGATCCACAACACTCTGGGCCGCGTACAGTTTGCGTTCACATTTCATTAAACAATCAGATTTTGACATTAAAAGCATGCGCTGTGTTTGCAACTCCTCCCGCACTTCACTCAATGTGTTCCTACCAGAAAAAGAACCACACATTGATGTGAATCTTATAATTATTTTATTTAAAATGTACTACATCAATAACCAATTTTACCAAACTAACAAGATTTTTCCTTAAAATATACTCGATATATTGATAAAAACATGAAGAATAAAATATAATACTGAACTTAATTGCTGACTTGGTATATCTAAAATCATCAACATTTAATTAAAAATTAGAACAGGAACTGTATAGTACTAACGTTGTTAATCCCCTCATTTGCATATTGTAGTATTTTTGTATTCACTGTTAACGTTTTCTCATTCCTGAAGATGACCCAATAAAGGTTGAAACATTGAATCATGGCCTCAATCTCACTATTCGGAATAACGTTCGTTCTGTTATTTAAACATAATGAGTGCATCTGTTGGTTTTTAAGAACATATTGAATGTTTACATTGACAAGCTATTTTACCTGGTGGTAATGAGTTGTTGCTTGACAAAGTCTGTGTAAACCTTTCTCTCAGCTCCACCTGCAGCTATCTCTTCATTGTACAACTGTAACAACTCATCTCCTATTCCACTAGACACCTGTCCCAGTGTCAAAAAACAAATATAAAATCTCAAGCTCCTTAAACTGCTAATCATAAAGCTGTAGGGAGTGGGGGGATAATGTAAACAATAAAAAGCTCTATTAATGCATATTATAAAACTGTAGATAATGGGGGGATGTAATTATTGAAATGTTCTATATAATGCTTACCATAAGCTATAAATGTGGGGGATGTAATTAATAGAAACTAATAGAAAGCTCTATATAAGGCTAATTATAAAGCTGTATGGAGTGGGAGTAATTTAATCAATGGGAAGCTATTTATAATGAAAGTATAATACATACTCCAATTGTTGAAATACACGCCATCGTGTTGGGATTCAATATTTCGACTCGACATTAATTATGTCATCATCATAATGATGACATAATTAATGTTAAAATATTGAATCCCAACACTATGGTGTGTATTACAATACTTGGAGTATGTATTATACTTCCTTATCTGAAATCATTCAGTGAACCATTTGGTTGTATACATAATGCTTATTATAAAGCTGTATGGACTGGGAGTAATTAAATCCATGGGAAGCTATATATACAATGCTCCTTATAAAGCTGTATGCAGAAGGGGTAAGGTGAACAATGTGAGGGTCTAAGATGGAAGTATAAGTAAACAATGCAAGTTATGGGAAGCGGTTTGGTGCAGTGGGAAAGGTTTGATTTCCCAGCCTCAAGGTAGGGGTTTTGATCTCTTGTGGTTCATTCTGCTTGTGTGCAAGAGGCACTTTATCTGTGTTGCTTTTCTTGTATATAGGAGTATAAATGGGTACCTGGTGGGGATGCCTGCTACTGTGCCAATATAATATAAGCAGGTAGACCCAATGACCAAGGAAAAACTTACAGCGCTTCGTAACTGCAAGGAAAAGCAATATATAAGCAACAAGTAACACGTGACAAGTTTGAAGCAAAACCATCCATGTACAATTTTAAAAATTTGTACCTGATTTACTTCAATGTTGCGTAATTTATCCGTCAAAGTTTTGACTTCAAATTGGCTTTGGTTCAGCTGTTGCCTCAGATGTTCAATATGGATTGAGTCAGCTCTCGGTGTACTCATTTGTAGTAAGGTAGCAATCTGAAACTAATGAAACAAAAAATATATTTTTTAAATGTATTTTTTGCACCACTCATAACATCTAGAGGTACACCTTATCACATTAAGGGAAAGATATATGCATCAGAAATGTGATGTTGCATGGCACAGAGACTTGGTCAATGAAAGTTAGAAGACCAACGGTGCTTTGGCAGAGCTGAGAAAGCCATGGTGCAATGGTTACCTTCATCTTGTGGACCTGGTCTTTCTTCATTGTCAGCTGCTTCTTTGCTGCTTCATACTGTACTTTCAGACTGATGTACTTCCTCTCAATTTCCTTGCGTTTGTCTTCAACCTAAATCAGACAAGCATAAAAATCTTAGTGTTTTATTATAGCCATGCTCCAACTGGATATCTTGTATCAAGGTCAATTATTTTCAGAAAACATTCAAGCAAAATGCAAACAGACAAAGCAACTTAAATGTCCAAATGTTGGCCTGGGGGACTCCAACAGCGGACTTAATCACTTTCCATAGGATGTCCAAAACAGCAGTGACACAATTGCACGAATTAATGTTAAGAACAATACATACTTTCATAAAAAATACATTAATTGATCAATTTAAGATACAGTTTGATAATCATCAAAAATTTTTCCTTGAGCAAGAAGTGATAGTTTTGTAACAACTTCAAATGCACTGTAAAGAACATTGATTAAAATCATAGTACATATGTGATAGTGTTAAACTGGATTTAAATGATAACCCCACCCAGCAGCAATCATACAGACCCCCAGAAATGGATGCTAAAATCATTCTGATGACTCAACTAATGCATTAAACTTAAACAGGCAACTGTAATTATGTAATGCTATATAAACTCATTATATTATACCATATCACAATAATGATATGAGGCCTAAGAAGTGGTGGAGATGCATTCACAGGATTTAAACCAAGTACAATGAGTTGAAAGGTCAACATTTTGCTATATATGTTTATAGAGTAAGAGGCAGAACACTATGTAAAGTATCTATGTTCAATACAATATACTGTATGCCAAGTTCACTAATTCCTTCAAGCCATGAGTGATGTTTATTTACTATATTTACCTCCCCAAACAATGAGTTTCCTTTCTGTTCAGTATTTACAGACTCTAATGCAACATTGTCCAGTTGTAGCTGTAAATCCACCACCTCTTCACGACACCTCTAAAATATAAAAACAGTTGTCAAGAATGACGTAAAATGTGAAGTTTTTATATGTTTAGTTCGTCATCATCCTCCTCCTCCTCCTCCTCCTTCCTAAAAATACATTAATCATAAATTTCTATTGCATCAACACCAAGTCATAAACATTTCTATATTGAATCAAAATGAGAAACCCATATGCAAGATATTTAAATTTTCAACAGGCAAAATAGGATGATGAATACAAGTTCATACAAATCATTACACAGATTTCTATATTTACTGCAAAGATACTAAAAACACAAGATAGAATTCTCCACAGAAAAAAAATGTATCATTGAATTGCATTGTGGGTGCTGCACTAATGTAAGTTTGTATATCCAGTCAAACACAGCTCCTCGTTTAATGATATGGTCTGAAAATAAACTTACATAAATTGCAATTATTGGACACAGAAGAGCCTCAGCCAGTTATTAAGTAGTGCCAGGTATTTTTAAATTTTCAACAGACAATGGATGAATATACTGTAAGGTCACCTTACCTATGATGGGTAGCCATATTCACTAACCTCAAGTGCATTGTAATACGAGACCGATTCCTTTTCCTTTTGCATTAATGCTTCACTCAGCTCTGCTATCTGCTGTTCCAAGCCCTCTTTGTTTACACTCAGTTGCAGTAACTCATCTTTCTTATCTTTCAACTCAATTCGTAAATATGCCTAGAATACAAATATAGATTAAATGAAGGAAATCAATTCAAAATACTGTAAATCATTATCATAACATTAACATAAACCTGATAACAACATGTGCACTTGCATGTTATTGATGATTACTGGAATAACAATAATGATTAAATGAGCTGTAATAGACAAGTTGTATTCCACACGTTGCCGTTATAGAAACTACTTTGTCCCCAACTCCATTCACCTTCATAATAATAATAATAATGTTAATAGATAATTGTGGTTTTAAGTGCAATTTTGACTTAATTTAATTATATTTTATTGCGTAATATTGGTTAATAATATTTTACATTCTTTTTGTACATCTTATGACTAGATATTGTTTAGTGCTCATAGTTTTATGTACTTGTTATCTTTTATTTATTACTGTATATGTTGTTAACACTTGTAACACTGCCAGTGGAATGTAATATTATTTCTGGGTTTTTCAGACAATAAAATTATCTTGAATTTTGAATGTAAACTGAGTAATCAGTTAATGTGTTAAAGCTATTGACAAGCAGTGAAAGTATCATCAACTGTATGTACTCCCTATAAACATATGCTGTTCACTTTACATGAAACATGTGCAGTTCATTATAAAGCAAAAATGTACTGAAATCTACATGAGCAACAATTTTCTTCACATGGCCAAAAATTCTATCCTTTAGCTAAGTCATTAATGAGCTTTAGCTATCCCGTTTCACGTTCTCCCGAGAACCAAACTCCAAGTGGCTACGGCAGTGGCACGTACTTGGGTCGTGGTGTGGCACAATGGCTGCTAATGGTATGAAATGGCTAGGGCCAAGCCTAGGAAGGTATACATTGATTAATGTAAATATTTGCAAAAAAATTTAGAGTACTTGCAATCTGTATTAACTATGATGATTTTGTCAAGATAGTATTATAATCATTTATTATAAAATATAACTAAATTCCATTGAATTTGGTTATCTCTGGTTGGACTGCGAGAAAAGCAAAACTGGTGGCGTCATACACAAAAATGGACTTTTCTTGGCGGAGTGGTTGTCAAACGAGAGCTCTATATTATTCTACCTGTGTATTAACTCTAGATCATAGGTGGGCAAAGTACAGCCCGTGGGCCACAACCGGCCTGTCGGCGATCTTTTTGAGGCCCGTGACAATTAATTAAAAACCTTATGTTTGCGGCCCGCCAATCAAAATTGGCTAGAAAACACCTTGTTTTTTATGGCCCGACAGAAATAATATGTAAAAAGTAACATTAAAACTGAGAATAAAGGTGATGTAAAAGCAATGATTGGAGGTTTTTGGAAACTCACTAGATATCAAAGTTTGGGTGCGACCCTCGGTGTTAAATCAAAAGTTCACTTTGGCCCTCCGACCGATCACCCATACTCTAGATGCACTAAATTTTACATGAGCAAGTGATTTTTACCTTTTCTTCTTCCATGTCTGCTATGAGAGAATGCAGTTCAATTGTTTCTTCAGTTGCAGTCGTTGACATTCCTTGCTGAGACTGCAGCAACTCATGAGATTCAGACAATAACTTCTGCAGCTCCTCAACCTGTAAAATTTGTCACCACCTTATATAATATATATTCAGTACATGATACACACATGGGGAAACACACACATGATAGACACACAGTGCAAGGTTCTGGCATACAGCATCTTGTACAGATATATACACATGGTACACTACATACAGTACACATATTATATGTACACACATACATACAGTACATGATACATTATCTATATAGTACAAAATACACACAGTACATGATACATCTACACAATACATAGTACACATAAAGTACATGGTACACATAATAATGTACACACATACATATTATGATACATATTATTATTATTAGTACATGATACATTTATACAGTACATACAATAGTACACATACAGTATGTGATGCATCTACACATACAGTACATGGTAAACACATACAGTACAGGTACATGGTAAACACATACAGTACAGGTACATGGTAAACACATACAGTACAGGTACATGGTAAACACATACAGTACAGGTACATGGTAAACACATACAGTACAGGTACATAGTAAACACATACAGTACAGGTACATGGTAAACACATACAGTACAGGTACATGGTAAACACATACAGTACAGGTACATGGTAAACACATACAAAATAGACAAGTATGACAGTGGACTAACTCACAGTACTGTTGGTGAAGGCTGTACTGTACATGAATAAGTGAAATTATAAAATACACCACATGAATTCACTACATTTTACAGTATAATTATTGTCTGGATTTATACATACTGGGCCCTTCGAATATTTTACAGAAGAGGTAATCCAGTATAAAACACAAATAAAATAAATATTGTGATATGAATAATCCAAGTATCACCTTTTCTTTCAGTTAGACTTTAATCGTTGCAGCTTTTTCCAAATCAGCTTCCAATGACCTCTATGTCTCCTGAAACATACTGATTTGTTTTTCATGGCAACCTGTTATACATACTGGGCCCTTGTAAAATTTTACGGAAGAGGTATCCAGTATAAAACACAAATAAAATAAATACTGTGATATGAATAATTGAAGTATCACCTTTTCTTTCAGTTGGACTTCAATTGTTGCAGCTTTTTCCAAATCAGCTTCCAGTGACTTCTTTGTATCCTGAAACATACTGATTTGTTTTTCATGGCAACCTGTCATTATTTCTTCTTTCTTTGCATTTTCTTTTTCTATCTGATCTCTTAGGTTCTGTAGTTCAGATTCATGATATTTTTCAAAATTCTCCTTTGCATTCAACTTCAGTTGTAAACTGTACTTCTCTTGTTCCAATTCCTACAGATAAATTGAAACAGTAAGCAAGAAGGTTATAAACTGAACTACATATTTACCATAAAGCTGCAAACACCCGAGGAAACAAAGTGTGAGTAATCATTAGTTTACAGTTTTCCATTCTTTTTCTCTTATCTACGCTACATATTTTTACCATTTGTTTATTTTCTGAGCTTTCTCCCACTTTTAATGTAAAGACTTTGTAATAATGTACTTTACAAGACTTAAAAAATTGGATTGGATTCTGTCACATTTTGCTTTTTGTCAACTATCATGGAATTAATGATTTCAACAACTCTACATACCACAGCTATAGCTATAAGCTCAGAGAAATATTTTGAGTCTTAATTTAAAAGGGGTACTAACTTCAATGGGCAATTGTTGTACTATAGCTTATATTATGATAAAAAAGTATTTGTGCTTAGAAATTTCTTGTGTTTGCTAAACGATACTGTACAGCTATACAATGGTCTTTACTGTTTATGTTTCTACAGTAGGTACCCCAGCTCCTGGGGTGACACAGCATACATGGTTGCTGTGGCTAGAGTTTTGAATATTTTTTCTACTTCAAATTAAGGCTTAATCCTCTCCACACATGAATTTAAAGCTGATCTAAAAACCTTCTTATTTGAAGTATATTTTACATAAATTTACTCATTTTTTCTGGTTTCAAAAATTCCTTTTTTCTATCATATTTTGACTTCTTGTGGAGGGGCGCCATGGGCATTTCCCTTAAACTGATACTGGCATTTTATAAATTTTCCAATGGGTCAGTTGTAGTAATTAATCATTAACGACTAAATTATATTATTAAATAATAATAATACGAGTTACTCTGAGCTAACATCACAGTGCTATAGAACATTGCTGTGCAGTGGGTTTCGGGCCTTACAAAATTTGGCGACTGAGTATTGGCAGTAGGTTTGTGCAATGATGTTTGTTCTGTGCTGTCTATGTGATAGCTTACTTCAATGGCAGCACAGTGAATTTGTGATGCTTTTTCCAATTGTTCTTCCAAGTCCTTATTCTGCTCCAACAAAGTGTTACCAACTTCTGCAGCAAGTTTCAAGTTATTGGACTTCAGATCAAGTTCTTGTTGCAGGTCTCTTATTTGTCCCTCTAAATCCATCTTTTAAATAACAAAACAACCCACAAACAATGACAAATTACAGTAGGTTACCATATCATACAAAAAATATAAAAAAACTGTTGTGAACTTAGTGATAACAGGAGACAAGTTTTGATTTGAAACAATATACTAATATTGAAATATACAGGTGTGTTACATGATGGATAGCTTTAGTCATTTATTAACTTCATAAATTTTAAGGTACCAAATGCTACATGTTTAAAACCTTCACCCATTTAAGATCCTTAAAGGTGGTGGTTAGTTGAGGAGTGATGGTCACAGGGAAGGGTAGCAGACCTGCCAAAAAGAAACAGATCAAGAAAAGGAAACTTGTTTCCTACTACTGTATCAACTATAAAATTTGAAAAGAAAAACATGCCCCATTTTGCCTTATTCCCCCTCAATTACTGATCAACCACTTTCTGTTTGGATACTCAATGGCTGAACCCGTAACATAACTACAACCTCCCCCACCAGAATAAAAGTTTTTAAGGGCAAACTTCAATAGGCCTATTTGCGTACTGTAGTAGGTGCCCTGACCTGGGGATAGCAGACTTTCTTCAGAATAGAAATTTTTCATTAGGATTCATCAAGTGTGCTCCACCAGACCTTTTTGTTTTCAGAATTTGACTGATACAACACAACTGGTTAGTACCACCACCAGACGACACTCTAAACAAACGCCTGTTATATGTTTACAATAAAACTAGCCTAGGCCTATGCCTAACTAAGCAGAGAGAGAGAGAGAGAGGCCTAACTAATAAAAAGAAAGCCTTTATTTATTTAGGCCTAGTTTAGTAAACATCCTAGGCCTATTCTATATTTTTCTTTTATTAACCTAGCCTAGGGCCTAGCTAGAATTAGCCTAGTAATACTTGATTTAGGGCCTAGGCCTAGTAAGTAATAGAATGCTAGCATTGCAATCATGTCTAGCCTTAATTACCGACTTGGCCTAGTAGTATTACTAGGGTCTAGGCCTAGACTTGGTAGGCCTCTATAGGGAAGGGAGGCACTGCCGTACGCCTACCTCGCCTAATAGGGCGTTTAGCCTAGGCCTACCCTAAGGCTAGTTCACGAGGGGCCTAGGCCTTAATTTAGCTAGGGCATAGGCCTAGCTAGGGGCCTAGGCTAATTTAGCGGGTCTAGCTAGGCCACCAGCTTACTAGCTCGGATAGGAAGCTAGCCCAAAAAAGGAGATTACCTCATTGCTTAATATTGATAATGAATGAACATTAAAATAATAATATATACTATCTTGTTGTACCTTAATATTTTGAATTTTGAAATTACCGCTAGCTGCTAGGATCGATTGTTGTTTTTCCACAGAAAGGAGAGGTAGGTTGCTGGCTACTACACCCAAACAAGATCGATTCCTGAACACTCATGTACGATACCTCTGGTAACAGTGGTACTAAAATAAAATAAAAATAATAAAAATTAATATATGGTGTCATCATATACATCTTTTGATAGATAATTTAATGACTTTCTTATGATACCAAATATATTCTAATGTAATCTTCTAGTGGTGGGCTAGCTTCAAAATACCATTTCGAGGTAAAATATGTTCACCATTTTAATGATTTTCTCTGTAAAATTTGAAAAATATTTGGCCTTTTGGCCACGAATTGTAACTTGTGAATTTCAATAAAGTAAAAATAAATTAAAACGTGTAAAATGTTACCCCTTCCACTAATTAGATTTTCTAGATTTTTTATATGTTATTTCTTGACAGTTCCATTACTATAGTACAATTTGTTTCGGGTTGAGCTATTTTTGTCGTAGATTGACTCGAACTATAAATTTCTCAAAAGTATATAAAAAAAATTAATGGAGAAAAAAAGAAAATCATATTAAAATTTAAGTCTGACAGTGCCATTTCCGGCCATCGATAGGTGCCTATAATTAATTTTCTCACCTCGGCCCAACCATGGTGTGAGAGGCTCAGGTGGTATCCATGTGAAAGTAAAGTCCCTACCTAGTTCTCCTCTACTTCGAATTCCTGGACCGACCAGCTACGGACCAGTACTGTATACCTATTCCTAGAACCTGAAATACTATACACGTGTATGTTGTAGAACATTCTTTATCGAGAAATCACAGTTAGACAACACTCGATACAAAGAGAGTACCGTAATTTTACATACACAACAAAGGCCATATTTCAATATGTCATGTTTTATAAGTTAATTGTCACCATAAGTAAAAGTAAAGTCAAGTAAGTAAATTAATGGAAATTATTATTATATATATCAATAAAAATTGTGAGAGTCAAAATACCTGAAAATTTAAAACGTCGGAGCTTTCGGGGATTCCCCACCGAGTGAAATTGACGGTTTCCAGCACCCCACTTGCCATAACTCATGAGGCCTATGCCAAATTAATCTTGCACTTAGGGCTCGTTCTTACTACACCGCTGCTGCTTGAATCCGACTGTCTAACAGTTCATGAAGTAAAGTAGGCCTAGTGTGGGTACGAGAATGACACGTGAAGTTCTGGATCTGAACCGGGATTTATCAATCTCAGCTAGCAAATGTCTTAAGTCAAAAAAGTTAAGATGTCCGTAAGCAAATCCATCTTAGCAAAATCTTAGCTTAAAAATTGTTTTATAGCGCATACGTACAATCGACTTTTAAGCAATTTTTAATCTAAGCAATATTGATAAATCATGAGTTCAGTGGCGATCCAGCAGTGAAAGGAGAGCTCGATTGTTTACCACTTACCGTATAAGTTACACCAACCCTTGTGGGGCATGGCGGCGTGAACTTCATATTGTGCCCACCCCCTTCAGAAACTCTCTGGATCCGCCCCTGGCATGACCGGGGGTGGTGCCAGGATTTACCCGACGGGGGAGGGAGGGCCAAGGTCCCCGACGGGGGGTCCTATTCCCCCGACGAGGGGTCAGATTTCCCCAACGAAAGCAAAGTGGACGTGGTCAAGCTTCGATTAAAAGGTTTCGAAAGTATTCCAGGGGGCGTAGCCCCAGAAAATTTAAATTTAGGGGTTTCAAAGGCTTATTTAATCGATTTTAGAGTCTTCTAATATGTAGAAAATACATATAATTTTTTTTCTCTATGATGATTTGTGCTTTTTCTCCCCGACGGGGGGGGGGGCAGCTCTACCCGACAGGGGAGGGGCAGCTGGGGCTCTTAAGATATAATAATAAAAATGATTAAGACACACATATCCATTTCAGTGAGCTGCTCGCAGCGCCATTTCCACCTGCAAGGAGCCTTGAATGTAAGCCTATACACAGTCAGCAATGCAGTTTCGGTTGGGAGGGATGGTACCGTAGATTACAAGGGTTCACAGTGGCGGTTCCAGGAATTCAAAATAGAGAGGACCCCGGGAGGTACTTTCACAAATAGAGGATCTCTACCACCTGAGCCCTACATAGTTGGGGCTGAGGCTAGGTAAAAAAAATTGTGATTACAGCACCTTTAGACCGGGCCGGGAATTGTACTCGGACTTAAAATTTGAATAGAATTTTCTTTATATCTCATTTAAAAAAAAAAAAATTTGAACAATTTGTGGGGGCGGGGGCTCTTTGAATCCGCCTCTGGTTCAGCTCAGAGAGTTAATCTAACCATTTGGAAATTGTGTAAAGTTAGAATCTAATTTATGTTGGAGATAATAGGGTTGGAGAAACTCATAGAAGGGTGGTGTCAACGGCATAGGCCTACATTACTCACAGTAACACACGATCCGAAGAGCAATTTTACATACACAACAAAGGCTCGATATGGGGCCAGGATATTTCGATATGTTATGTTTGGTAAGTGTCATCATATAAGTAATAAATTAATGGAAATTATTATTATATATAAATAAAAATTGGGAATGTTAAATTCTCTGCATTGTAGAACGCAGTTATGTTGAGTTTTTCTCTATACTGATACGGAAAAAATAATCTTGATGTAAACTTCGGGTCGGTAAACGTTGGTTGGTGATGCCATGTAACTTCCGATTCTTCAGTCAATGTCTACGGGGTAGTATCGTCACCAACTCCACCTAGTTATCTTAAGCACAAACGAAAAAATAACTACGGTAGACAAAATGATAAGCATATTTATTCTTTTATTTTTTTTATGTCTTTTCAGAGCATGTATTACACTGCTTTTGCATAGAAAATGCTTGTTTATATTCCTTTCAGTAAATATAAGTTCATTACAAAATGCGTGACCAGCACGAGTTATAATTTAGTAAAATATATCTTATTTCTTAAACATACTGAGATGTGACACCACAGGCACGAGCTGTCTGTAAACAATTGTTGATGGTTTTAAATGGAATGAGAAATTTAAGACCTTTAAAATTTAGCATTGGTCCTGGTGGTGAAAGTCATATATTCGGTACAAAAATATCCTCGCCCTGCGACTTGTATAAATTTATAATACTTTTTCTTAAATCAATAATAATAATACTTCGTCCAGCGATTTTATTTCCTTACTTTTAGCATCATGTCAATTATTAGCGCACCGATGCCTTGATGGCATCTACGCATAATCACAAAACGAATAATTACTCCATTTAACACAAAACATGCAAATTCCATTGTCAACAGTGAAACTTAAAACAGAAAAAAATATTGTTATATTTACATAACGACGCATCTTTACTTAAATTATACACAAATTATTTACAATTAGGATATCAAACCCTTAAGTGAACCTTCTGTTTAAATACGAATTAACAAGAGATAATCAAACACGCATGCAGATATCCACATAGTCTGTTGCAGTTATTACATGTAACGTTAACGTGCTCAATTTTCTACAACGAAAGTTGAAAATGATGATGAGGTGTTGATGATGTAGTAATTACGAAACAATGATTGGTTTTGTAGTGCTTGGAGAAAGCAGTACAGTAGGAGTCAGGGGCTGCATTGGGAGAACATGGTGTCCATTAATCACTGTGGGAAATTGGAATGTATTTAATGTACTCATGGATGGACTTAAAGTCATAGGACTCAAAGTATTCCAAAAGCTTAGAGGCAGCAAAGGAGTGCCGTTTTGGCTGAGTAGTGGGCTAGCTATCATGATTGGGGTGGCAGCACCTTGAGTTACCCCAGGGTATGATGTGACAGGAGTGCTTAAATACATGCCTGAATAAGATGGCGAATCGACAGACAGTTGAATTGGGGTGGGTTTGGTTCGCGATGCGAAAGTGGTCATAGTTGTTGCCAAACTTCCAGTAGAGATCATCGGTCGACCAGAGCTATTGACCAAAGTTGGTTCATTGTTCATTCTTGCGTCAGATGTGTAGCCTCGAGAAGATAAGGTGACAGCCGTTGGACTGTATACCATAGAATGCTGGGGCTCGTTGACTTTGAAAGTTGGTAACCCACTTGTAGTCCACGACATACTCCCGCTTTCAGACGTCCTATCAGTTGGCGGTGCTGCTGTCGTTAAGTGTTCAATGTGTGTGGGAGCTTCTCTGACTTGAATTGGACGAACAGATTCGCATTTCCTCTCGTGTATTTGGTCCGTTGTAGAGGTACTTTGTGGTCTAGTATGCATGTCTAGACTCTCCATTTTCACCTTGAATGGAATCTTATTTTCAGTTTTCACAATCTCTGGAAACGACACAAACTTGTAAACGAACTTCTGTCCCATAACCTTTTTGATAATGTTCTTGTCGTAGTAATATCTGAGTGCGCGACTTAGTTTGTCGTAATTCATGTTGTTCTTGTTCTTTTTAAGTCCCCATTGACGGGCTACTTCTTCTGCGTTCAGAAGTTTGAATTCTCCCTCTACGCCAGTCCAAGTAATAAGTGTCCCGTTTTGTTGATCCATCAGAAGTTCTAACAGAAATTGCCACAGCGTTACGTTGGTGTCCATTGCTGTAAGAGGAACACAATGCACACGATTATGATATTATTATTAGCGACATCTAGAATCGATTTAAAAAAATAGTATCTACTTTATGTCCATGTACACAAACAGCATAAGAAATGACGTAAAACAAAATAACAGAGTTAATTCATTTGCTCTTTGTCTAATTTTAAATATATATGGTACCGTAAAACATTGAATAGAAGCACAACGGGCTTAATCTCGAGAAGAAGCCTATCTTAAATTGAAGACCATTGTTTAGTTTGCAAAAGTAGTCTCGAAAGCTATCTCGTAAAAAAGCCCATGGGCTTTTTTTCGAGATAGTACAGTACATACACTGTACATGAATTTCAAAACAACAAAATGAATTATATTATATATAATACACTACATACAGATTGATGTTACAGTGGCCCAAAATTCACAGCATTAATTTTGTAAAGAAGCCCCTCCCCTCACTTTACTTAGCAAAAGTAGCCTCGGAAAAAAAATGCCCAGGGCTTCAGTTCGAGGTTTGACGGTATAATTATCCAGATTTGGCTATACGTAGTTGATTAAAATATTTTTCAGAAAATAACAAATCATATATTATACTAATCCAAAATATAGGCAATGTAATTAAGAATTTGACCATTCGATAGGCCTATCTTTTGTTCATAGACGGAAAGCCATCGTATACAACATAGTTCCCACGACTATGAACAGCGGAACTAAAGTAAAAATTTTTATTAACATACAAGGGCATTTGAGATCGTATACGATTAACATCGAAACTAGTAACCAACTGCTAAACTTCCGTTCTTTAATATGAACCGGAAATATAAAATCCGTGTCTACAATGCGTAAAGGCGAGACGGCCAATGAATAGCACAATCAAAATACATCTATTAAACACCAGTGACTGTCAATTAAAAGTGGGCCCACTCACTTTTTTGTTTCGTCGGGTAATTCATCTTCATATTTTGGTATCCACCAGCGTTTTTGAAACTTTTTTCCGTTATTTCATGTTTTTGGGTCTGGTTGCCTTCTGTGTGTAAAAGAAAACATTAAACGTTTACAATTGTTTTAATATTTCTCATAAAAATTCAGTGTTTGATAATAGGCTTGTATTAGTGAATAAAATGTACTATGATATTATAAGAATCAACAGATTGTTGGACTAACCTTGACCAGTCTCTGTCCGTGATATCACATGCGTCGGCGTGTAACCGGGTGTCACATGAGCGTCCATTCTAAACTTTATATCGTTTTATTCTTTGTGTATTACAGTTTCAATACGTGTGAGGTATAAAATCTGAAAATAATGGACAATATTTTTCTTTAATGTACATAAACAAATTATTTCTGATACATGATTTCATCTGTTGAACGTGACAATATACAATATATTCACAAGTGCGTCATAATGATATATTCACAAACAACATGAACAAAAAAATAATGGGACCCAACAAGAAAATATTAGGCCTACACGAAACATGGCACATTTTATGTCCCACGGGAGTGTTCACCATGACGCACGGGCTTAATATCCTTCACGTCCACTTATCTCGCAAAGCATATGCTTAAAAACATCCGGTCCATCACTTAATATTTAAATTCAATTATGAACCGCTATATAAATTCCCACACACTCTTGGTTTAAAAGTAAAAAAAGCACACTTATTTTTCCTAACAAAGGACGTTCTGCAGTTAGATTTAATCTATTTTGTGCAAAATGACTGTTTTGTGTTAAAAATTGAACTATTTAGTCAACAAGCGTGCACAACGTTGCAGAATGAATATCATTTTTAATAATGGAATATGCCAGCCATCTATGACTAATGATTGTGGGCGCCGCGAGCATCCGTCCGTACTCGGTACATCGCAGCACAATAATGTTTTCGACCCCACAACTTGCGCTTTATTTCCAATATAAATAATTACAACGCTGTTACATAAATACGTTCAAATTAGAGTTAATATTGAAACTGAAAAATTGTGTAGGCCTAGTCTATGTAACTAACCCTAGTAAAATATATAAACATTGTACCAGGGAGTTGTTTAAATAACAACTCCCTGATTGTACTGTAGTCCACAGTAAACTGAGTAAGTAGTGTTCTATTAACTAACGTAGGCTCCTATATGACTCTACTACTTCTACTGTACTACGGCAAACTACTAAATAAGGACAGCAGGAAGTGAAATTTGAAACTAGGCTTACGATATTTGGGTCTAAATACAAATGGAATACGAATTGTATTGTAGTAAGCAGTTAAATGATATCAAATTAATTACATGAGTGGGTCCAAAGATCATGACATAAGGTCCGAATCAGATTCAATGATGAGGTTCACTTTAAAGTATTCAAGATCGAGTAAATAATACGTCGCATTCTTTGATGTATGGTGAACCACCACTAAATCATTACCAATATACAATCAAAGTCCTTTATATCTGGGTAATAGGCCTACTGATATAGTCCTACACATTAAAACATAATTATCAGATATCATGGTAATATATGATAAGCATGGAGAGTAGTACAATATGCTTCCATAACAAATCAGTATTGTTTTGAAGTAATCGCCAACAACCTTACGACCGATACCAGCCGTCGCCCCACACACTATCATTAATTTGTTCCGTCGTAACCGGGCGAATATAATAAATACAGAAGAAAAAGATATGCTTACCGGAAGAGAGTTACTTCTGGAGACCAGCTCCTGTATGTGTTAAACAGTGTATTTCCAGTGGTTGACTGTGCTGTGTTACAAGCCTGTAAGTGTGTGTGTCATCATCATCAGCCGGAAGAAGAACAGAAAACACCTATAAATAGCGATCTGCTGACGTACGTACTAGCGTGACGTCAGGGCATTGATTATTTCTCGTTGAAAAGCACAAAGCGATGACGCGGTTTGTGGTTAACGGTCTGCGGTTCCTTACTTGGAATTTGATGTCATTCATGATCAGTAGAACCGCGGGCAGATTGCTGCAACGTTTTACGCGCTACTACGTCGAAGGTCTATTAGTTTTTGAAAGCCATTGTGATATTTTATACATAGGCCTGGTAAATGATATTAAAACTACTCTTCTAGAAGGGTAGTATACATACATTATATATATATATATATATAT
>NW_022735439.1:326284-330022 GCF_011630105.1 Anneissia japonica | reverse complement strand
GCTAAAAGAAAAAAAAAAACTTTATATTCACGATAGGTAGGCCTTATCTGCATTGTACAATTTAGAGAAAATTCATCGTAGCCATTATTTATTATCAGTACGGTCCCGGCGTCATTCCTTGAATCGGGGCGGTACGTACTACTTTACCTCTTGAGTTGACGATGTACACATGACATGGGTCATATCATGTAAAGATAATTATTTGTTCCGAATTATAGTTTGTATTTTTAATGTATTACTAAAGATAGGTCCCTGCATTCAACAATTATGTGAATATTCATTGTACTGTTATTTATATCAACTATTGCCCCGGCGTCACTAATTTGGATCAAGACGGCACGTACGAAATTATCTTCAATTACTTGACAATCGGGACGCTACGACGTACCTCTCTTATTGTGTTGACTTGGGAACGTTTACCTTCCTATCATGCGCGATCGATAATACTTTCTTCCTATTTACTATTTGTATATGAAATGAAATGCTCATTATAGTTCCGTGCATTGTCGAATTCTGAGAATATTCATTGTAATTGTTATTTTTTTAAAAGAAACATCGTACCGACGTCATTATTTTCGATCAAGACGGCACGTCCGGTGAATAATCACAATCTAGTTTTCTACACTAACTTAAGTGTGGGTAGACTTGCAATGTCTTTGTCTAATTATTAAATTTATATCACCATAAGCTATAAAAATGTGTAAAATATAAGCATGAATCTGTAATTACATGGCCAGATGAATGAAAATACTCAATCGATCGAGTTTTTCTTCCTTCTTCTTATTTGCATTATTATTATTATTATTTCTCTAGGGTCCTCCTTTTGTTTTGTACAGTTAAAGCTTGTCAACTACTCTGATAGTCAATGACAATCACTTGTTCTGTCGATTCAGAAAAGTTAAAAACTTTATTTATTATTTATTATGTGCCACCAAATCGTAACCAGCCTTCATCATGCCCTCACGATGTCACCGGGGACGTAACTGCCCAAAAACTATTTTTGGCAGCGAAGGGACGCTACAAATAAACCATCAACAAACTACCGGGTTTCTTGGTTGATTTGCAAGGTACTACATGGCTCAACTATTTTTTACTTAGGGGTTAATTGGTAAAAATCGCACACAAATCATACGACCTCACTGACAACGCCGGGGACGGCAACTCGATTTTGAGATAAATTTTCCGAATAAAGTTACACAAAATAACTTCTAATGACGAACTATTGTCTTCAGTTGTCTTTGTTGGTCATTCAACTGTTATTTTATATATTTTTTCGGTGATAATACCATTCTCAATAATCTATAAAACTTCAAGATGACAAACGTTTTCATTGGACTAAATTCTTGCTTATGTTAACCATGCTTACCTAAGATTATTACTGACACTGGTTTCAAATGAAGTAACTGACAACTTCGGTTTGTATCACCGTTTTAATAAGTACATGAAACTATGTCACAAGTATGTATGCAAAAATGCACAGGGACCTCGCTGTTTTTGTATTTTTCTTAAAATCTGTATGCCTGATTACCATCATCATACACAGTATAATAGATTCAAGTTTAGTAAGATGTTTAAAATTATATAAAAATGTATGCAAACATGCCTTTGGAACAGATTTTTTTTTGTGATTTTTTTTATATCTTAACGTCGACTCCGCCTTAAAAAGCACCAGGATTAATCACACAACAGTATCCTTTTATAAACCTCTAATTCCAAAAATAATCAGTAAATCCTGTGCAATAAATAAAATTACGTACCGGTACATAATAAACTGATTAAAACAATTAAACACATTTTGCATATATAAGGTCGCATGAAAAATTGTAATTTTTATGATTATTGACACTCACTGCGTCGTACGACAAATCCAACTCCGCTCCCTGTGAACGATAGATGACGCAACGCCGTCTGCTGATTGTCGGTAGCAATCTGAACGAATCGTTGTTAAAAACGATCCGTTGCGCGCTTATAATAATCAGTGAACTTACCGTATTATATATAAATAATTGTAAGTTACTTTTAATTATTTACATATAATGATTTATTACCTTTTCATTATTTATATATAATGGAATCAGTGAACTTAACGTATTATATATAAATAATTGTAATTACTTTTCATTATTTATATATAATTATGTATTATCCTTTCCTTATTTATAATAAAACCAGTAACCTTATTATATATAAATAATGTTGGGTTACCCTTTCATTATTTATATATAATGAAACCAGTAAACTAATTATATATAAATAATGAACTTAAAACGTTAACACAATTATTTACATATAATCTTTTAGATGTAAATGCATTATCCATGGGTGATCTATTCAATTATATGTTAAATAATGAATTACAATATAAATAATTGTGTTAAATAATAAATTTACACTTGGCGCCTCATAGAAATAGAATCAGAGCTTTCGGACAACACTAGTCCTACTTTATATCGTAAAGAAAATAGGCAGTAAAAAGGCTATAGGTCTTCTGAATAAAAGGCGAAAACGACGGGTGTCTAGCCACAAATGTATTGAGTTCATGTTGTAGTTGATATCAATTATATTAATCTGCGATTTTTAGTATTATATCACCGAGATATTACCAAAGTGCTTTTGACACACATAAACTACACTGACACTTATGTAACATAGAAGAGCTTATACACACAAAAATTCCTTTTAATATTCTTTACTTATTGGAATAATTTTATTTGGATCCATATATCATCATATATAATAATTATATTATTTATAGCGTTACCGCAAGACGGATTAGAGAGTACTGTATATATACATACATACATACATATATATATATATATATATATATATATATATATATAAATAATATAAATCATCAAAGGTACATATCATATATATATATACATATATATATATATATATAATATATATAACTGAAATAAACTATTACAAGCAGAGTGCTCAATGTTAGACCAGAGCGGATATAAATAAATAAAATAAATAAATAATAATGTTGAACCTCACTTTAATAGAGAAACTGCAAGAGGTGCGGTAATGGTATAACTATATATAAATTTTGAACGTTAAGAGGAATTTGCGAGTGTGAATATTAAAATTGGAGCAACATGCAAATTCTTTTCTTTTTTGTTTAAATATATATATATATATGCATATATATATATACATATATATATATATTTATCCTATTTGTCCTTTTTTTTAAATTAAATTATTAATTTAAACACATTATAAGCGAAAAATAAGATTCTCTGAAATCAAGGCACACAAGTAAACATGACCCATATGATGACACCATCCACGCTAAAAAAATATATAGTAATGATGCACTTTGGCCTTGGTATATCTTGTGATAATGATGCACTTTGACCTTGATAAATCTTGTGATAATGATGCACTTTGGCCTTGATATATCTTGTGATAATGATGCACTTTGACCTTGATAAATCTTGTGCGTTATCATTGGTTCCTCAGTTTTTCATGTTGATTTTTTCTGGTATTTTAATGTTATCAATTTCAAAATATTTCTCCTGTTCTTTCAGGCTTTTAATCTGCGTTAATATTTTTTATTTTTGTATTGGAACCAAATAAATTCAACTGAACTGTTGATTGATAGATTTAAAAATAATTCTATAACGTCGGTTAAAACGAAAGTTCTCACTAGCGCTTTAGAATATATTACACACTAAAGAGCAAAAATACAATAATAATAATAATAATAACAATAATAATAATAAT
>NW_022735439.1:295696-326117 GCF_011630105.1 Anneissia japonica | reverse complement strand
CATATATATATATATATATATATATATATATATATATATATTTATCATATTTGTCCTTTTTTTAAATTAAATTATTAATTTGAACACATTATAAGCGAAAAGTAAGATTCTCTGAAATCAAGGCACACAAGTAAACATGACCCATATGATGACACCATCCACGCTAAAAAAATATATAGTAATGATGCACTTTGGCCTTGATATATCTTGTGCGTTATCATTGGTTCCTCAGTTTTTCATGTTGATTTGCTCTGGTATTTTAATGTTATCAATTTCAAAATATTTCTCCTGTTCTTACAGGCTTTTAATCTGCGTTAATATTTTTTATTCTTGTATTGGAACCAAATAAATTCAACTGAACTGTTTGATAGATAGATTTAAAAAGAATTCTATAACGCCGGTTAAAACGAAAGTTCTCACTAGCGCTTTACAATATATTACACACTAAAGAGCAAAAATACAATAATAATAATAATAACAATAATAATAATAATAAAACAATAACAATAAAAATATTAAAAATAATAATCAAACAAGAAAAAGAAAAAAATAAATAATAATGATAAGAAAAGCAACCAACAACAAATCAAATAACAATCAAATAATAATCAAATAAAGAGAATTAATAATAATAATAATAATAATAATAATAATAATAAAAACGTAAAGATCGTAGAAGTCAAGCAGAAACTAAGGAGGAAAAGCAAGGGGAAAGAGAAAAGATTTGAGGCGAGACTTAAAAAGGTGAAAGTCCGAAATGGATCTAGCAGCAGGCGGGAGTGTTTAGGTGCAAGATAAGAAAATGAGCGTTTGCCGGGTTTGACATGCTTGAAACGAGGAAGAACAAGAAAAGGAGCAGTGGATTGACGGGTAATGCGAGTGGAATAAGTAAGGGTGATGTTAGAGACAAGATAGTCAGTGGCAAAACCGATTGGAGTGATGCGAGAACAGACTTTGGTACCAGTAACCATACGACATAGTTACCAACCGTCTCGCATCGTGCGGGACGGTCCCGCATTTCAAAGTGATTTTGGTTGAAACACGCATTTTGCAAAAACAATGCGTGATCATAAATTTGTCACGCATTTAGCACAGGTTTATGCGTGATAACGAATTACAGTATCACGAATTCAGAGGAAAATGTAGAAAAATATAAAAGCGGTCATGCAGTAACTTGATTCATTTGCAGTATTTACGTGAATACTTAATTCACTGACGCGTTACTAAATATTGATCAGTAGGCCTATGCCTATTAATTTTTTGTTTGTCTAAGTAATGAAATATTTGTGTACATAGTTCGGGTGCTCAAATTAAACGTAATGTACGTTAAAAATCAAATTGCACGAGGCTTTATCAAAATATTTTTTGTTTATGTAGGCCTATCCAGTATTGTCAACAAACACTACCTGAAATTTGTTATAAAACATCCTAAAAAATTGCCGGCGCCCCCAAAAAATAGCATGGGCAATTTGCTATAGAGCACATAAATTCACGTTATCTTGCGAGTTAGCTCCCCCTCCCTTTAATTGATCATCGATCCCCATCACTTCACCTTCGCTCCCCCTATTCAGCACCCCCCACTTCAAGACTCCTAAATACGACCTGTGTGTGGAGCCACGCATTTTAAACCTCTCAAGTTGGTAACTATAATACGAGCAGTAGAGTTGAGTAGTTTTTGAATGGGTCGGCTGTGCAAGACAGGCAGGGCATGGAGTAGTGAATTGCAAAAGTCCAATTTGGAAGTTATTAAAGCATGAACAAGAAAAATAACAGCAGTCTGAGAAAGGAAAGGATGTATTGGAACCAAATAAATTCAACTGAATTGTTGAGAAAGTTAATGGATCACAAAACGTTGTGCGAGTGCAAAATCCTTTTAACAATGGGATCACTGAAAACATTATGATAACTCTTTATTTTATATTCCACAGAATAACAAGCATTGGGCAGGATGGAGTTTAAAAACTCACCTTACATCATGTCCAACCAGCTATTTAAAAATCATGTTACATTATCATTATTTACACATTAACATCTCCAAGCAAACTAAAATAAATATAAAAATACAATATGAATTTAATTATTAAATACATTTGGAATTTTATGGACAAGACTGGCTTACAATGGAAATGTAGATAGGAAGATCACCAGAATCACTTAAGATCTGTATCCTAGCAACTGTAGCCTAATAGATAGTACTCATATTTAAGACTTGAAAATTTAGAAACACCCTATCATAGCAACCACATCCTACTAGTCATATTATCAAATTCAAAGGTGATGTTATTATTGTCCATGTTTTTATCACCATGAGCAACACAACTGTCACAAAAACAAAACAATGATGTGACCAAAACATAATTGCAATGCATGCCAAAGCTTTTCCTAAAAAGAATGTTTTTTATTCAAAAAATGTAATTTATATTTATCTATTATTTTAGTTGGTATGGCCATACTTCACTTATTTATTTAACTGAATATATTCAAATAATAAACATATTTTTAACAGGAAAAATAAACAATAAATACAATTATGTGATATAAAAACATGAAGATGTGAAGTTGTTATCAGTGGCTACAGCTGTAGGAATACACATGGAGATTCAGATACCAATGAGGTAAAATGGAATTTGAAAATAAACTGTACAGTATCATAGAAACCATTATCATAGCAACCACACCATAGCAACCATACCTTAGCAACCATCAATCTTCTTATCAACAAACAATATCTACCAAAATTCCACAATGGCACACAAACTTTATACAGAATTATAAATTATCATAACCATGATATTTACATTAAATTGTACGTATTTGCACACATATTTTTCCTTAATCAATTTCACTTCATAAAACAATCAGTATCATTTTTGGTATCCTTTTCAAATAATGTTTATATAAATGGCTTTTAAAAAATCGTTATATTTAATAATAAAAATTTTCAATAAGCTAAAGTTTTCAAAGAACATTTAAAGTCATTTTGTTTCAGCACATAATATTATCCAATGACTGTTTATTTTTTCAAGCACATGATCAAATTTATCCAATCACTTTTCATGATTCATTTCTTAACTAAATAAAATAGCTTAATAGCTGGTTTTTCTGAATTATTTATGAAAATGGCTACAAATACTACTACTCCGTAGATTTTTGTTATATATATATATATATACATATATTTATATACATATATATTTCTAAATGAAAACATTTCTAAACTTCTTGATATACCACATTATGAAACAATTTATATTAACAAAGAACACAATGAGGTTTAAGTCTCTATGCTTAATATTAGCATGAAACCATTCATGCATATTTGGTGTACATTTAACATAAATATGTACATATATAAAACAATGAAAGGTATGATTCTACATACTATGTAAACCTTAGAAAACAACAGTGCTGTTAACCTCTGTCCAGACTATCAAATTTTATTTGACAAAAAACATGTGATATGCCTAAATATGGTCATGATGACATCACATCATGACCATATATAGGCACATCATGACTAAATATGGGCATATAATACAGCAGTTTTTTTTGTCAAAGAAAATTTGATAATCAAGACAGAGCTTAATGGGCAGTAACATAAACAATGAGGCAAGGAAGCATAAATAATATGAGGCTAGCACAGCCAACACATTACATTTCATTTTCAAAATTGCTCAAGCAAATTTTACCATCACAAAATAATGCTAAGATTTTGGTTTCTTTGGGCACATAAATATCTTTGCGTCTGTGTAATTTTCTGTTACACTTTTATAGAATGGTGCATAATTACACAACATATGAATTATCCCGATACCTCAACAATTTTGACTGGAAAACTGGTGGAGATATTCTAGGTTGAAAAAAGAGCTGTGAAAAGGTGATAACTGCTTAATGTTCCATGATTATACAGCCCAAACGAACGAAAATCAATTAGGTTATGTATTATATAAACAAGGAAATTCCAACAATTTCTTTAATATAAACAAAATAGTTTTCTATACCTCCTACTTCCTCCTACTGTATATGCTCCGAACAAGATGTCTTTTAGAAAAACAAGAAATTATGTATTTTTTAGGTGAAATCAACGCAATATACTTTGAAAAAAATTGCTATAAAATATGATTGACAAGTTTGCAGCATATTTGAAATACAGTTTTCTGTGGCGAACATCACAAACAAGTACATAACTTTCTTCACACGGTATTTTAGGAGTACCTAAAATTGCTTGAAACAGTAGCTAATTCCGGAATGTTTCTACTGTGCAGTGCTTTAAAACCCTGTAAATTAAATAACACGGTTAAAGTCCAATAAGAACACTGTTTATGTGTGCTGTTTACACATATTGAGTATTGCACCATTCTTATAATCCCTATTTCCTATCAAGTTTTATGCAAAATAAAGGTTGTAAAACGATTATTACTCAAACTTAGGCTAATATTAACAGGTGGGAAAAAACCTGTGTGTTTATACAAACAGGCTAACATAAAATATACAAGCATGTCTGTACGTAACTGAAGAACATTAGGATGTAAACTTTAACCCAAAATTGTCTTTGGTTACACAATAGAGTATATGAAAATAAAAAGCATCAACATAAATAAAATGAGACTCAATATGTATATTTTTTCTACTTTAGTTTGATTCTACTTAAAGTGGCAGTTATGAATATTCTGTCAATGATGTAGTGAAGGCCCACTAGTAAAAAAAAACATTACAAATTCTCTTTGCAAAAGGCTTTCAATGGTATGCACTGCATTAGAAATACTTCAATTCAATTTATTCGTCATCAAACTATTTTTTTTAGTGTTCATTAGGCCCACATTTGGATGTTAAATTATATCATAGTGAAAAAAAATTATGAATAAATCTTGATCACAATACCCAGATACTGAGACTCCAAGCAATTAATCATGTGACTGACTCGTATTACTCCTGGATTATATCATGTTACTCCTTCATGGAACTGAATGATGTGACTTCCAGGAATAAATCATGGCTCCAAGTATTGGGTCAAGTGACTTCCAGGTATAATCATATGACTCCACCTAGGATTGGATGATGCAACTGTTTTGGACTGATATTCTGGACTGTAACTTACGACGTACAATATTGTCTCATGCAGTATTCACAAACAAACAGAAAAGAAATTTACAATTCACTCAAACGTGAGCTTCGACTTCAGGCCCTTCTGGTTTTGTAGTAAACCTAACCCTCGTTTGCCGGCCATTTCCGTTGTATTCTGTTATTTTTGTCTTGGTTGAAATTGGTATCAAGATGAGTATCTGGTGAAACAGTAAGGTTGATAAAGCTATTGCAAAACACCACAACCACTCAGATATATGAAGAGAAGTGGTGTTGAATGGGCCTTGGAATAATTCTACAAATACAACCTGCGAAACGGAAAATAAAAAAACTGTTTATAATCTAACAAATAGAGCAGAGTTGGGATTGGGTCAAACCACCTTTATTCTTTTTAATAAGGTTAGTCTCCCAGATTTGATGGATGGACTACCTTAGTTATATACTGTACGAACAGATTTATGTTTTGCCATTGTATAATGAGGTATAATCATATTTCCATTTTCTTTGTATGGATGGATGGATCTATTCGGTGTAAATACCAAGGATAACCCACAAAAGTCTAAAGAAGACTTATATCCTGTGAGGTCTCCTTCTGGTGGAGATTGGGCAGTACACCAGGAGACAATCTGCTACTCTTTTCCCAGTAATGTACTGCGTACTTTAACATGCACATGGGCCATAATACACATGGGACCAACGGTTTAA
Organism: Anneissia japonica; assembly: GCF_011630105.1. Lineage (NCBI taxonomy): Eukaryota > Metazoa > Echinodermata > Crinoidea > Comatulida > Comatulidae > Anneissia > Anneissia japonica. The sequence goes on along the minus strand of NW_022735439.1, from coordinate 320,330 downwards.
ACATCTCATCTGAAAGACGGTGCGCTAGAGTAACTTGCATTTCAGCCCTCCAGCTGAAACACAAGGACAGCAGCGATGGGAATTGAACTGGGGACCTAGAGATCTCCACGGTTCAGCACACACACAGTGGCTACCACCAGTTTAGCTAACTGAGCTAAGCTGTTCCCTATTAATCTATTAATTAGTTGTCCTATAATATAGCTAATAAATAAACAAAATCACAAAATAAGTTAGTAAATTAATAAAAAACAAACCACTAAAATTCTTGTGTATTTATCCTACCTGTAAAGCAATTGATATAATTAAAAACAAAATCCATTTGATTTGGTTTCCTTGCATCTCAGATGTGACATTTTTTTCAGCATAAACCTTTCTTGTGTTAACAGCATTGAACACCGTTATAAGAACAGTCACATTAAATAATAGCGTCATGTGTACAGATGGAGCAGACCGCACCCCTGACATCCTTCCACTTTCAACGTCAAACAACATCTCCTTATCACCTGTTATTAAATTGGAAGAACAAACAAAATTATTATTATTATTATTATTATCTTTATTATTATTATTAATTTTTTATTCCATTTAGTGAAAAAACAGTCGTATGTCATCAAAAGGTTTCCTATTCTCAACATATTATTCTTTTATAAAATGTGGCAAAGACAAGCTAAACCAGTCACTCGTCCCAAATGGCCATAAATGGAGATAATGGCCAAAACATGCTGGAATGTCAATATGTTTGAAATCTATTAATACAGGTTTGCAACGAGTGATTCGTTTGGCTTGTCTTTGCCACAAATACAATATTTAATAAAAATCCAATGAATGAGCTTTAGCTTGGTGGTGAAAATGCTTGCCTCCCAATCCCAGGGTTTTGGTTCAAATCCTGACAAGCTCATAATAAGATTTAGTGTCAATAAATTTATCAAGACAAGCATATTACAAGATGCTCTCTACATTGTAATCCCATTTTCTATGCTTGGCGCATGCTTCTAAATTTATAAAATAAAAAATAAATATATATAGAGAGTAACTTCATTGGATTTGGATCTAGATAACTAATCAGTAAAATTCCTTTTGGACCATCACACTGGTTGGGCCATATTCACAGTCTCTCAGGTTGCCATGAAAGTGAATAATAATATATAAATAAAACCTACTAAAACACACAAAAAAGCATCCTACAATAACCAAACAAAAAAACAGTGGCTAGTCAAGACAATCAAGAGATAGGAGAAGCATTGAAACAACTCCATTTGCCAGCAATTTGATACCCATTTGAGGGTTTGCTAGCTCACAACACACAGGAGCTCTAGTAGCAATGGCAACTGACATTAAAGAAGCTATATATATATATATTTTTAATAGTGAACTTTCATACATCTTTCATACACACATAGCTCTGACATAAATATTATTAATATTCACTCACCAAGAAAAAAAATGATTAATATAACCACAAGCTGGTAGATACCATGTCCAATTATATAGCGTAGCTTGATGCGAGACAGAAGTGGTTTATACCAGCCAAGGGATGTACGTTGCATTGCTATTTTACTTGGTGTCTCTACCATCAAAATGACAATCACGGCACAATTGACGATGAAATACAACCACAGCAGATGGCTGGACTTGAACGGCATTCCCTAAACAAACAAAAAAGCAAGATTTCTATCATCACAATCCTATGCGCAATTCCGTAGTGTTTCTTGGAGCTTACACTCTCTGGAAACTGAAGCAGTGTTGACATCAACTAGTAGAATCCCAGGTATCCTAACTTGGATGAAGCCCCTTCCAGGAGATGTTTAAGTGAGTTTTCTTAACACATCTAATAAGATTTTGCTGTGCATGGGGATACACATCTGCACTGACTTACGGGACACAATTGACTATAGAATACTGGGCTAGGCTAGGCTAGGCTAGTAAAAACATGCAAGTATCGTCAATTTGCGGATTCTTGTTTGATCGCGGGAGCGGGGGAGACTTCCCGAATTCCAGGAGACTCAGGCAATCGCGGAAGACTTAAAACCCCTGGAATTCTGTTACGTAAAGCAACAAATCCTTTGACTTGTGAAATATTTTAAAACAAACTAAGAATAAATGTTGCAACAAATATAATAATTCTACAATATTTTAGATTAGACAGGATTTCAGAAAAACTAAGAAATGTGGGTTTGACAGTATGTTATATAAATTATGGCACTGCAAGCAAGTTCCTGAATATGTGTGTACATATACCATAAATCCAGATTAATAATATCTTAATTTTGACTAAATATACATATTTAATGCCCTATATATCCTCCTCAAATCAATGCAGACAATTTATCAACAAATCCACATTATTATTCAGATCAACTTACTGTTGTACATGCTGCACATATGGAAACTGCCAACACCAGCGAGAAGGCAAATGAGAGCTGATATTGCAGGTATTTTGCAGCTGAATCCCAAATATGTCGCCCCCACTTGACAGCTTGCTTGATGCTATGGAAGCTGTCGTCTTGCAGAATGATGTCTGCTGCCCCCTTGGCATCCAGTGTTGCTGTAGTACCCTGGGGAAAAACCCAGTGACACACGTCACAATGCACTCCTTATCATCAAAGTGCGCTCTAGATAACACTTTCAGTCTCTGCATAACATTATACTGAAGCAAAATATGAGAAAAAGTCAATGACAAAAAGCAATTTGATAACAGTATGTTGACAACATTACATTTTGTCAGTGTCAAATCAATACAGTAACATTATGTCTGAGTCTGGAATTCAACAGGGAGCATGTTACATCATTTTTGATGACATGGTTAATAATAAATGCTGTGATCCACTTCAACTGATTAATTTTGTTAATATTATTTTGGTGGACCTATATTCATCCTGTTATTGAAAAAAAAAATAACATCCCGACTTTTCCATTCTACAATTTGCTAAGCAAAGTGTGTAAACTAATGAAACACAATGTAAACTAATACAATGTCGCCTTTTGTATCAATTTTTAATATAATTTGAAGGTAGAAATCAATTTAGTGATTTGAAAGAACAGAATTGTATAAACGATCAAATTTGATTTTTGTTACTTATTATATATTATCCCATCAATTTGTACCATCAAACAAATTCTATTTGAGGTACACTACATAATATTGAGAGCTGTAGCAAATAGTGGCTAACACTCCAACAATTTTAGGTGTGTTCTAATTATATAATGTTGTATGTTAATACATGGAAATTGAATAATTAAAATATGAACATATTAAGTCTTATATTTTATTGCAGAATATGAATTAGTTACAACATTTGGTTGGAAGTAAAATAGTTTAAATGTTCCAAACATCCATTTCCACCCTCCCACTGGCACACCTGAAGGGCAAATTTCTCTACCTGGCCTCTTGAACGTGATAAACTTTGATTAAAATCACGGCTGTCCATCGCCAAGTCATCCTTTTTTGGGTCGAAGACACTTGTTTCCACGGCAACATCATATGCAGCATTCATGTCGTCACCTGTCAGCATGCGAATAGTAATGCCTCCAGCTTGGCAAGATTCAACAGCAGATTTAGACTGAAAAACATAATTATATCAGTAATGAAAATCATCAACAGACCAACATAATGTCTTGTATCTGAACGCTATCTTTTCGGATATAATTATGATATCATAAAACAGACTTTAGCTTTGAACTCATTTAATTTTTCATGATAAAATAATAATAGCAACATTTCTTAGACTTTGCCAATACATAATGATAATCACAGACAGATTCAAGATTGAAGGGAAATACCTGCCAGGCAGCCACCTGTCCAAAATAAAAAAAATGCAGAACAAAAAAAAACTACCCTCCAAGATTTAGCCTGGGAGTGCCCTTTCCGGCCATCAAGAAGTTCCGTAGGCATAAAATTTTGTACCTCAGACGCAGCTATGGAGGGGCTGAAGTGATATGGCCCCTCCATCTGTAAAATTGACATTGTGGGCCCTCTATTTTGAATTCTTGGATCTGCCAGAGTTAATAACAAATTATGCAACTTCTACTTACATTAGTCCTTATGGGGTTGGACATGGCTATAACAGATATAAATGTCAAATGAGCTACGTTGTCATATTTAGAAGAATATTTCATGTTTGGTTTGTGAGGGAAATCTCTGAATGCCAGGCACACCATGCGTAGTCCTGGTAATGACATCTCTTTGAATTCTGCTTTGAGCTGTTCTCGCATCTCGTTTGTCAACTCTTTTGATTGGCCGTCAGCATCTAAAATATAAGAGCAACTGGAAAACGAAATACAAAAGTTACTGCATGGTTACAATTTGTCATTTTGTGGATGAGAAACAAATAAAAACAAGTCATTACAATTTACAATTAAACAACATATACACAAATTTAGTAACACCATGCAAATAAATGAAAAATTATAAGCACAAAAAAAGGAGAGTCAAAGGAACGCCATTATTCCTGACAGATACAGTCGTAGTCGTAAAAAGTTACAGTGGATCAACCACTGCATCTGGAAAAATGTAGAGTGTGCATATGCTCTCAACATTTATCTAAAAGGTTTTGCATTTTTTCAAAAAAAGTTAATATTAAGATCAACATTATTAACAAAAAAGCAAAATTTGTAATTAATGAAATATTGGTTATTATTATGAAACATTATATTAGGGTGTATCTTCGTTATACTTGGTTATTGCACTTAGTAATTAAATGCTTATGATGCACAGATCAACATTTACAACAAAAATATTTCTAATTAATAAATTCGCAATTTTTAATAATCCCATCCCAAAAATACACATTTTAGCAAATTGAGGATGTATTTTGAGATGTATCTGACTTGAACAAAATAATGCATTTAAGATGAATTAAAGTAGGTGGTTTTGCTAATCAATTTTATAAATCTAGCCCCAGGTGATGCAGTGAGGGAATCAATCACGAAACACCTGGTGTCTTGAGTGTAGTCACATTCACCTATCAGGAATGGACTCTACCAAGTCAAAGATTAATGAGATGTACTAGTCCAACAAATTGTGACACAGCGTATAAATTTAAGGCTAAAAATGGTTATATTGCCCACTGCAAGCGACCTTTGAATAAAATCCAATACATCTCTCCACTGCTTCATATGTAATGCACTTTATCAAAACACGCTGATATACTGTAAGTACTGTATTTCAGTTTACAAATTTTCTGCTTCATTAAATTCTTGATAATTTTTCTCCATTTCTGTATGTCTTTCATAAAAGCTGCTATTAAGCATAAAGCATAATCCAAGTTTTTCTGTGCAAAGCTGTTCAATTAAAGGGAGATTACTTGGAACAAAATGTACGAAAGAAATAGCTAACCTGTTGAAAATAATCTCCACGGCCCCTTTAACGTGCAGCCGCCAGATTGGTTCTGCATTTGCATTTTCAGTTTCGATGAATGTTCCCATAAATTTACTATTTGAATCAAATGTGTATGTTTGGTCAACTTTTTCTTCCGGCCATTTATTGCGTATGGTCCTGTAACAGATCTCACCGATAAAATGTAGCAGAGCGCAGTCAGTCTGATCCCCAACTTGGTGTAGCTTGCTCCCAATTTGCTACAAAAACAATTTGAGATATTTTTACATTGCAAATAACTAATAATGCATTAAAACTGTAATTATATAAAATTTTGTTTTTATGTGTTTATTGTTGTTTTACCATTATGGATGTACAGTAAAACTTGTTAAGTCGATCTTATTTTACATGCCAAATTGTTGTGTTTTCCATTAATTAAAGATCTGTAAGTCGCTTTTTATCTAAGTCAAACAATTTTTCAATGCCACTTTAGATTCGATTTTGGCAAGTTCAACTTTAATAGTTTCTTCAATATGTAACATTCAATCTGAATTATCTTTATTAGCATAAGCAACCATGTTTATATAGTGGTAATTGAATATTTATGTATGTACATAAATAAATAAAATAATAATAAATATAAACATAGTTTATAAACATTGTTGAATAAGTATCCACATTCTTTATTTTTCAAGTGCCATACATGATACACGCTTCAGCAGTCAAGAGCTTCCAATACTGGCGATCTGGCGATTAGGACAATTAAATATACAGAATAGCACTTTAAGACTAATAACATATGTTACCATGAATATGGTTCACCACTACTGTGGGATTTTTCTAGGGTTGTAAAGCAGTGGTGACAGCTCTTGTTTATCAAGTGTTCAATTAATCAATATTGGAATCACTTTTGAGACAGTGGTACATGAATATTCAGTGCCTCCAAGTTAACAATAAAAACATCAGAAATATAAAACTACAAATATAAAATTAAACATAAGAGTTTACAACAAAATGTACTTGTTCATGTTTATTCGGTGTATCCAAATGAACAAAACACAATACAAATTGACAAATACAAAAATAAAACTAAACTAATAAGTTGGTAAAATTTCATTGGCAGTGTTGTTCTTTTAATTGTTTATTGAGCAAAAGACACTATCAAAATAAAAAAAAAACTGTTATTTCATGAAGATGACCGAAAAAAAAAGAACATAAATAGTGATATTATTAAGTATCCCACACATAATTAGAATAACTATCTACTTCAGAAACACACTTGTACTTACATATATTTGAGTAGCATATTCACTATTGATGGCAATTCCTTCTTGCAAAAGTTTTATAATTTTTGTATTAATTCTTCCTAGATATCTGTTGACAAATGGACCGAGAGTTTCCGACATGCTCCGTCGCTTCTCAAAATCGTGCATTCTCTCAGCAATGTAGCATTTCTTCACCTCCATATTACTTTGGGTTAGAACACCAGTCTTGTTGCTACAGATACATGTGATGTTACCCATCAGCTCACACGCATCCTGATTGCGAAACAATAAATTGTCCTCCAACATACCCTGTAAATGTACATAGAGTAATTATACTTTCTTTATTGCTTACTATGAGCAGAGACAACACACAATGGCTGAATGTTGTATCAGTTCCATGATGATAACACCCACACCCCAGAGACTGCTGGTCAATAGATCTATAGTTATTGCTGTTAAACTGGTAGTAAGGCAATGTGTGTGCACTCAACCATTAAGATTTGCTGGCTCCTGGTTCACTACCGTCCAGTAGTGTCTACAGAAATTTACCAGTGAAATGTAACAAGGTAGTCAAAACCAAAGGGTTGCTTAGCGCGTCCAGTCTGGTTCCATACTAAAACTCTAGTTGGTTGAAGGTAGAGATGTTTTGGTTTAAGATAGTGAAAAATGTGCATTTTGGATTGGGGAGACATTAGCAGGTGCCAGAAAATTAATAAGGTTATTACTAGTTTCTCTATCCAACTGAACCACTACAAACTCCACCCTTTGACCTTGTAGAAAATTGGTAGACCCCTGTTAAGCAATCCTGGTACTGCCACTGTAGCAAAGGTGGAATGGCAATTTGTAGTGCAGATGAAGAGCACAGTTTTTATGTGCTTGTACTTGCAGCATGTCCAAGATATATTGTGATGTTGGCTATGTAATGCCATGTACTATTAAAGACCAGTATTGTAGTATCAAACTCAATTAACTATTACAATCTCAAAATAAATAAACAAATAATTATACGAACCTTTAATGAATATGCTATGGCTCTCTTTACAATTAACAGTTGGTTTCTTGGTCGGATAAATATATACAACATTAAAGATATGATTGCAAATTCCACATAGTCCTTTAAGTAAGACCAAGTCCAGTGAAGATCCAAGCGGACAAAAATTTCGATAGTAAAGCGAATTATAAACAGCAAGAGACAAAAAACCACTACAGATACACCTGAAAAATATGAAAAACCAACAATGAATCACTACAATAATAATAGTTATACCATAGTAATAATAAGAGTAATGAAAATAACAATAACTACAACAAAAATTGTCAGGTATGCAGTAGTTTTTGTCTAATAAAGATCTATGGTGGATATGTGGGCCACTCTTACCACTAGGTTATTTAAAATAATATAAAATAAATCATCTTTTGCTAAATCAAGTTAGCTTTGAGGCCCAAAGCCTGATGATGAACAGTTGAAAGCCAGACAGACTGTAACACATTTGCCTTTAAGGCTGAAACATTTACAGCCGGTCAACAATGCAAGCTAATGTAGACGTAAGAGAACAGCATGACACTTGAACTCACAACCATGATGTTGAAAACCTGAATGGGAAATGCTATGCTAACCTTTAACCTCCGCCTGCATATAATCATATCTGCCCCAGAAGGTGCTGTATACCTAGTCATGCTGCAGCACATTTCACAGAGACCAATACATTAACTGCCTTAACATCCATACCAGGAATTTATACATAAGGAAGGAGAGACAAGTGTAAAAATATGCCTTTACAAAATGCACAGCAAGGAAGTTGAACCTTGACCTAAAGGTTGATAGCCCCTACCATACCTGCTATGCTAATAAGTCCAACACAAAATTAATAAACAATCCACTCACCTAAATATTTGGTTATGTTTGTAATTTTCTTGAGTTTTGAGGTAAGGACCGCTTTATTGCGAGTATCTTCTTGCGGTAGTAGTGAATCCTGATTGTTGATGACGTCCCCTCTACTGTCGAGGGAATCGAGGACGCCGTTACTTCGGTCAGAATCCACATGATCCGGAGAGTTATCATTTGTGCCAACCTCTTCTTCTATGGTTGTTTGCTGCGTTTTCCTTCTACGCTTTCGGAATCGTCGTCGCCCCTCATCTTCTTCTGTATTCTGCCGACCGTAGTTCCTGGAGATACTACGTACCACAATTCGTGGGATTCCAACTGATTTAGCATCTGTTAAAAATGTTAGTCATACCAGTTTAGTCATGTATTTACTTGAAACATTAAAAAACAATTCTTAATAAAAAAGATGAATCATATCTAATTTGGACCCATTCCAAGCGTCACATATTGTGTAGAAAGACTGTATCATCAACTTTATTATGAATCATACAAACATAAGTAAGTATGAGGAGCAAACTGGTTAACTTATCCAATGCAGCTTTAGCAACATAAATAATCAAAGACTCACCAAAAAAACCAATAAATGAATGATTTAAAAATAACAAAAAAAAAACAAAAAAAAAAAAACATTAATAATAATAATGTTAAAATGATATTGATGATATTAATAACCAGGTAACCAGGCCTGGAAAATAATATTTTTGTGCTTCCGACCATGAAAATTATCTTGATCAAATGCCTCCAGCACCAAATGTTATCTTTACATTATTATAGCTAAACATTAGCACATTTAGCAATCTACAGTACTTTTACCTTTTAACCGCAATATTGATAATGGTATTAGAGAATATGGTTTAATATTTATACTCATCTGATCTGATAAACATCTGTAGAAAGATTTTCCCATTTTATTTTAAATTTCAATGCAAGAAAAAGTTTGTCTATAACAGCACAATATTTCCAAATACTACTAGGGAGTGTGTTCAGCTGTGACTGAAACACAATACTTAGCTCGTGTATGGACACGCTAGGAAGATTTCCAAATATTTCTATGAATTTATGTAGGACCAAAATGCGAATAAGAATTATTTGGCCAATTTCAGGTATTTACTTTTCTTGTATTTTTGTTATGTGTGTGTGACTATAAATAAATTTAAATCAAACAACAATATGAATTTAACTGACCTTCATAATCCCCAACAGTGTTCTTTCCAACGACTGTCACAACAAGTTTTGTACTTCCCTTCCTTACAACAGATCCTAGTGTCCAATTAAATGTTAATAACAATTATTTTACAACAGAACAAATAATGATTATCATCTGTAGTAATTTGTAAACACATTACAACAATTTGTTAGATGTTATTGCAGTGATTTAACTTACCTGCATACAAGAATGGATCGTTCTCTTTCTTCTTCATTTTGACTCCTGATTTTAAAGGGGCAGTTTCATCAACCTCTAAGTTCTTTGCAGTTATTATAATACCATCAGCAGGAACCACATCACCTTTAAAAAAATTACATTGAATTTAGTTTATAAAGTACCATAAATTGACAAATAACAAGTAGATGTGTTTGTTGCTAGGAAAGGCTAGGCCAGATGGCAACACTATTTGAGCACCTGTGAGTCATGTACTGTACCTGCTAACCACTGCTTGTCGGTGGTCTCAAATTGCAGGTAAACGGTGCGATAGTGTTGGTTCCTCTGCGTTAGTCTGTTTCAGTATTTTTTTAGCTTGGTTAGTTCAGTTGCCTTGTAGAATAGATTTTGTTTTTTTTTGTTTTTGTTTTTTCTGTACAGCGCACAGAGACCATGTATTATGAGCTATAAAACATTTTATATTAGAATTATAAAGTACCATAAATTACAAACACATAGAAAATTACAATAAAAAAAAAACATTTTATACTAGGATAGAGTATAACATGAAATAATGTTTAAATAAAAAAAAAATCCCAACATTAAGAAAAATTCTTTAAACCATTTTCAAGAAAGTGACATGTCCATCAAAGCTGATCATTTGCAGCTATTATATAAAAAAAATATTAACATATTTTTTTTTTTTGAATATACATTTTTCAACATTGATCCTAAACGATACTCAACAAATTATTATGTTAACTTTTTGAAGTACTCAACTTATTATTACATTTTTTAGCATGGCTTGATGATTACATATTATGGTATCTTTATTCAAATTGTTTGTACATAAAACAGTATCTTGTAGAAATAAATCTGAATTACAAAACTGAGTTGTTAAATATTAATGACAAGAAATCACAGATACATCACATCAAAGCAGCAGTGATAGCAGTTTATAGAGAATTTGATTATTCTCTCTGGGCAAGCCGCTAACCTGTCTTTTTGAATTTCATGTTTGTGTTTTGTATTCTGTATAACATGCCGAATTTATAATAAATAAATAAATAAATAAGTGATTAAAATGTGAATTAAGGTATAATAATAATAATAATGGTAAAAATTGCACCAAAAACATCACAAAGAGGGAGCCAAGCCTGAAAAATTTAAATTGCAGCCTCAAGACAATGATGAGCCTGAATTGGAAACGGCATCCTGCAGTGTTCAGCTATAAATGTAGGCGTGATCAAATGGAGTTAAGAAGTTTGGTTGTAGGTGGGAGCAAACTATTACTGAACCTTTTGGTTTTACATTTATAATTTTGATAGCTGCATGGCGTAGAGGCATATGGTGAGCATGTCTAAGTCGGAACCATGGTTTGAAACGATCTGTTTGGGTGCATTTGCTGGCAAATTTGGTACATAGCTGGACCCTGCGGAAGGCAAGGGTCTCCAATCTGAGCTCAGACAGTGCAAGATCATAGGTTTCATATTTACCCACCATGCATTTACATGCCCGTTTTTGAACACGCTCGATAAGGGATTGTAAATTTGTTAAGCCAAAATGCAACACAAGCGCAGCATATTCACTATTGTAAAGTACTAAAATTTGCAGTAATTTATACTGTAATTACATTTCTATCAATTACAAAGTATGTCAACGATGTACCTCACAGGAAAAATGGCTCATTGTAGTGAGGAAGGGACTGACTGGTGGTATACACACTAGAATCGCCTGTTTTTTAAATGTAAATTGTAATAAGTAACCGATATTTATGGAGGTAATGTTATTGTAATGGTGTCAACAAGTGCTATTATATGTTTGTTTACAATTCAAATGGTTTTTTAGATCCTTTACAATTCATGTTTATAATCCTTTTTAACTGAGTTTTAATGTCAAAACAAAACAGTTTTTGTTTTGATATTTATTAAATTGAATACACTTTTTTAAAAAGAACCAGTAAAATTTTGCACAGGCTCAGTGTTTTCTTTGCCAATTTCAGGATCAAAATGTTCTTATCTTGTTTTTGTTTTATACACACTCTAACATAGAAAATTATCATTGTACAAATTATATTACTGTATTGTATTAATAGAGGGTATTACATAGTAACACCTACTGCACATAGGTACAGATATGATTTTTTATTTTAATGAAAACCTCATTTGACATTTTACCTCAGTCTTATAATTTCTTCTTACAGTATTTTGTTTTTAATTTTTAAGCAATTTCATCCTCACTGTTTTTATACAGCTAAAAAGTGTATGTTTGAGATCACAACCTTTCTTATATAATTTAAATCATCCTAATTAACACAAAAACACTTCTTAGTTTCTCACCCATAAAAATCTTATCAAAATTGCCCTTGTTTTTCAGCCAACTGAGGTAGATCGTAATGGATAGAGGCAAATATGCAGATATGAAACACATCTCAAGGACAAAGATTATGAAGTCTGCTTGTATTGCAGTCCCCCACTGTGCTCAATGAGACAAATATCAGCAGTGGAGATATATAATGTATCCTATGGCAAAATAGTACAGATCTCACAGGACGTATCCTGGTGATGTAAATAAATTTATATTCCCATTAAATATTATGTCCTTATTGACAGTTCATATACTTTCAAATAAGACACAAAACTTTAAAAAAAAGTTGATTTATGAAGATACTGTATAGAAGGTCATGGAAGGGACCAGGAAGGAAGCAATACCAAGCGACATTTGTGGTCTTCAGGAAGACAATAAAAAAACAAAAAACATATTTCTATGGGAAAACTATTTCTTCACAAGGTAAACGAAAATTAAAATTTTGGTACCCAATAAGCATGCATGTGTTGATACAATGGTGTGTGGTAAGATGTTTTAGTCAATACACTAGGTTCCAGTTTTCATGTTTGAATTTGGCCTTATTATATCTTTCTTCATCTATACGTCTGGATTATGAATTGTAAATATGTACTGTAAATGCTCGAAAAAATGCCGCAACAAACCTGGTTTATTTTGCTAAGCACTGCTCTCGAATAAGCGCCGCGGCACGCTTAATTGAGAGCATATTATTGCCCTGTGCGTTATGAAACAATTTGAGAAGCAAGATTTTAAATACAATGTATACAGTTTTAAAATGAATAAATAACACAATGAAGACACAAACGGCCTTATAAACGTTTACTTAAGATGATATAGGACCTATGATAGGGCTAATGAACAATGGGAATATGTGAGATAAATAACATGGTAATGGGCATGAAAAGCGCCACGCCAATATTTTTTATAACGCTGCTCTCGAATAAGCGGATCGTTTTAGGCAATCAATTTTTTCTTTTTCTTTCTTTTTTTTCTTCTTTTTTTGTTTACTTTCCAAAAGGAGAGGGGGGTGGGCGAACCCCTAAATCTGCCCCTGCATATGAGGCTTTAAGTGAAGTTGTGTTTTGGTCGTGAGACCAAATCTAGCCAATGACAAGAATTGAACCCAGGACCCTGGGATTAGCAGGTGAGCATCTTAACCACCAAGCTATTCAACTACACTCTGAAGTGTAACCCCACTCCACCACACCCCCCTCCCCGAAATTTATAGTACTGTTTGTTATCGACATCTCTTACCAGTGTACAACGAGACAACATCTCCAACAACAAGCTTTGTAACGGGAATCTCTTTGCGTAATCCATTGCGAGTAACAAAGACTTTAGCAGCGAGTGCCTCCTTCCTAAGAAGCCGATTGACTAGGATTACTGTTCGTTCCAAAAGTATATCTTGCACAATATCAAATGACAGAATAATAAGAACAAGAACCAGACTAGAAAGTGAAAGACACCACTCTCTTGATATACCTAAAAAAAAATCAAAACGAACAAATATTTTAACAACAAATAGCAGTATGATAACTATTAAAGACAGTAAATATCAAAGTTTCAAAATTTCTCAGAAAGCAAGTTATATATTAAAAATATCATCAATATTCTTAGAGTTGAATTGGTGGTACACAGTATTCATTCATTCATTCTTTATTTAGCCATTTATAAAAATCACATTACAATTTGCACATACAGTAAAATAAAAATTCACAATTACAGAATAAATTTTTGTGAACGCATATTTATGCTTCTATTCCTGTTGAAAATATAAATATCCATATATTAAAAATATCATCAATGCTCCTAGAGTTGAATTGGTGGTACATATTATTCATTCATTCATTCATTCTTTATTTAGCCTTTTATAAAAATTACATAACAATTTGCACATACAGTAAAATAAAAATTCACAATACAGAATAAATTTTTGTGAATGCATATTTATGCTTCTATTCCTGTTGAAAATATAAACATCCTGATTTCCTCATCATATGATTGGTTGTGAGGCCACATCTCTTTAAAAAATGTTGTATCGTAAACTGTAGATTTAACTGCCACCCTAGTCATCAATCACCAAAAATTTGATGGCATGAAATGAATATAAAATAGGTTAGAATAATTACCTCTGCCATGGTGGTTTCACCGCTGTCTGTCTGTATGTTACAATATTATGCAAAACTAATGAATGGACTATCATAAAATTTAATGAAATTAAAAATATAGGCCTTAGTCTAGAAAAATTCTTAAGTTTTAGGGTGGATGGTCATATCTAGGTCACAAACAAAATCACATTTTACCACCAAATGCAAAAACGTAAAAAACAATCTTCATATATGTTAGTTGAGAGGTACTGTACATAGTAGAGGTCTAAAAAAATAGATGATCACATTTTTGCCAAAGGTCAGGGTCACAGAAAGATATTTAAAAAAATGATTTTTCTAAGGTACAGGGCAAAGATATGCATTCAATGTAGTTAGTCCTCTAGTTTCTATTGTACTATACTGTAGTTGCTAGCTTAATTATATTTCAGATATTTTTTATTTAAATAGTATAAACATTTTTATTCTAGAAAGAAAACTTCCAATAAATTAAAAGTAATCTCATGAAATGATGTATCCAGGGATTTTAAATGCTGAGGTTTTGGCAGGGATGTGTAAGGGAACAAATCATTATTATAATATATTGGCTTCCTCTAAGTTAATGAACTAAGTGGCTGTAGGCACCATGCCTCAACAGTTTTTATTTAAACTAATTAATTCATGCACTCGATACGCACCACTTAATATTCAGCAAAACATACCACCTCATCACAAAATCACACTTCACTGCACACATCGGTTATTGAGTCACAAAACAGACACTTCACACAAACATAATATTCATAATAATGACAAAAATTTAGCATTCTAGCACGTAGGCATGTTGTTTGACATGGAAATGCAAGCAGATCAAGCGAAGTGGCCTTGGGGAGGGACATGCATTTGAGAACCTGGTAGGATCCTGCATTCTTTGATGTTTACACAACTTTACTATAACAATTCTATAAAAAAGAGGTCAATGGTTTATAGTTTCATAAAGAGAAGATTGAATTATGAAATATACTTTATGTTTATACTCATCATTAATAATTAACTTTGTAATTCCGAGAAAAAAAGAGATAAACTAAATGTCCCATCTAATTTAAGAGTTCGGCGGTGATGAAATGACAAAACCATGCCACTACCAAGGCATTCCGTAACACTGCTACTGTTAAGTGCCCTTCCTTCCTCAACTCCACTATGTCCACAATGACCGGGGTAGTATTATGTGAAGCGCTTAAAGGCATTGTGCATAAAGCGCTATATAAGAGCGACATATTATTATTATTATTATTATGTCTGGTGAACAGATTTTGAAAAACATTGCACCTCTCGATGGACAGAAATAAGACTAATTGAAAAGCATAAATTTGCCATTCACATTAACCATAGTGAATAGTTATTCTATTTTTGTACCTATAAATTATAAAAAAAATATCTATATCACTGAAATTAAGGATTGCCAAAACGATTTTTAAATTGTCATAATGAGAAGTTTAATTCTAAATAAATATTCCCATGAAGTTAAGGTTATTCGGTAACTGAGCAGAATGTGTGTAGGCGGGCCATGACATGCAGTAAATGATAATCATTAGTCAACATTATTAACAATAACAAAAGTAATTCCACAAAATTCTAATCAATCCATATAGTGTATACCACCACCCTGTGCCTGGATACTAAACAATATGCATGTATGGGTGATTCCATTATTTTCTTTTATGTTTGAGGGTAAGTTCAAGGAAAAGAATTGAATTTATATTACCTGGATCTTGTCCTTTGATCTTTTCTTCCCAAAAGTTAATCTTTTCTTTCTTAGATTATTATGTAACATTTCATTAAATTTTATGATGATCCATTCCTCAGTTTTTGCACAATATTGCTAACAGACAGACAGGAGTCTGGTGGAGGTACAATAATAATTGAATATAAGTCCAATATATTATCAATTTAAGAGTAATACTTACTTTCATCTTCTTGAAGAAATGAAACCCCAAAAGACAGTAGACATAGAACAAAAACAGCGACTAATGCCCAGTTCTCAAATAATGTGGTTACAATTAAACTTAAAATACTTGTTCTTGCTCTTTCTGTTTTACGAATGTTCTCTCCAAACTGTGTTCTATGTAAAGCTGCATCTGTTTCGTGAATTCCTATTAAAGACAGCAAAACAGCAGCATAGAAAATCATTAAAATAATACTAGTTTATAATACTACTAATTAGCTGAAAAACACAGAGAACAATTAACTGAGATAATAATCTTTTTGAGATAGTAGATTTGATATTCAAGGCAAAATTCTCATGGTCAAAGAACAATTACAAAACCAAGCCAACTATACAATCTGACAATAATGTAATTAGGTTATTGCAGGCTTATTAGCAAATAAATTTAATTTATGAAAACAACATTGTAGTGCATCATAATGACATATTCACATTTTTTCATAACATTATATATTTCAACAGTTTATTGTAGTTTACACATAATTCTATAAAACAAAAAGTAAATTGCACTACACAAATGTTAATCACATTCAAAAATGGATGATTTGTAATTACATACAGTCCAACACTTACTGCGTAACTTGATATTGTTGGAAACAGTATGATACAGCATTCCATATTAAAAACAAGAATCAAGGAATAGGGGTGTTCTATATCACGTGCAGGAATGAAGTATTTCATTTGTATCGTACTTAATGATCATTTCCATTAATATTATTATCATATTTGTAATATCATCAAGAAACATCTGATGATGACAGTGCTAAATAATGTGCTTAGCTGTTAAGCCCACATAAGCTTGGCTACACTACATTAGTGTAGGCCAAACTTTAAGTGGGTGGATACAATACAAAGAATAATCTCATGATGACATATTTTTTTCATAATACGTTATATAACTATGTGTTGATGAATTCAAAATTTTACAATTTATTATCATTATATTATCAGGTAGCATCATTAATGACAAAAAAACCAAATTAATTTAGTTAAAAAAAATGTTGACTGCATTCATAATATAAATCTTGAATTTATCATTTAATGCTTATTACAAATTTCAACATCCTGTGTAATACTTTACTGTGATTGGCTGTCATTCATCATAATCCTCATAATTATGACTATAAGAACGTGTTTTGGAACTAATACTATAAAAAATAAATATATCATCCTTTACAGACAGTAAGAAACTTTAAAATTAAATTAATTCACAATAATTTTTTAAGAATAGTACTGCACATACCATCATCCTTGTTGCTATTAAGTCCGCTACATAGCATCTTATCATCGCCAAACTTCTCCTGGAATAACTGCAACGCCCGGCCAACGTCTCTAGTGTGCATCAGCCGCTTTAGCTGGTCTTTGGTAAAACGGAATTGTGATTGCGATCCCATCATCTCGTACGATTCTTGGTTGAAATTCATCCCAATCCTGTCGATATTAACCTTGCTTATTTACACATCTTTACGTCACTCACTGAAACAATTATAAATACCAGGTATTATTAACTTTTAAGTAACAATTAGATTATTACCTTCACCAAGGAGGTTATGTATTTATCGCTTTGCCTGTCTGGCTTGCTTGTCTGCCTGCCTGCTAGCAAGATAACAAAAATACTAATGAATGAATCAACATAAAATTGAGTGGAGTGGCTCATATTGATCTAAGGAAGAAGTAATTCAATGTTGGGGTAAAAGGTGAAAGGTGAAGGGACAAGATCAAGGTCACAGAAATTCACAATTTTCTTGAACCTTAACCCGAAGCATTAAAAAAATGATTGAATGGCCTGCCTCGCCTGTAATGCGTGTATTATTCTGCGTTTATGCACAGCGCATATGTACTGTATGCACTGTATGGTGTGACTGCTGTAGTTAGTAAACTGAATTATAATTAATTTAGTGCTGAATACTGAAAAATGGAACAAATTTAAGGTCTCACCACGAAATGAGATGCATCATAGTGAAATCATATTGAGATATTCACCAAAATAGGTCAAAGTCAAAACTATTTGCAAAATGTTGATTTTAATGTTTTGAAATAAATTGATACTTATATTTGATTTATGATTGTATAATTTTTAAAGTGAATTTACTTACTAAAACAGTTTTCTCTGTGCATTAAATGCTGTAATTCTACAGTAGTCCTATTATTTGTACAGGTTTATCTTTGAGGCCAATTTTTTTTTTTTTTTTGGTTGATTTCAATCTATTAACTCTATTTTTAGCTGTCAGGCTCACAACATCATTTAGTTAAGTACTATGAAATTAGACATAGCTCCATGTTAAGGTAATTGCAGCAGTCTAATTAACCTTTATACAGTATAGTTTCTCATTTCCTCTACTGCATTATCTATGCTAGCAGGGCGATAGAAATGTTTGAACCTCAACAAAATTTTAAATTAACTAGCACATTATGACTAACCACCTGATCTCCACACCTAATGACTTTACTAAACTCAACAAAATTGAAACGTCCACAAATTAAAGATAAACCTTTTATAGTTCACTGTTGATGTATTCAAAAGTCACAATTATTTCATACCAACAGTAACCATACTTCATATGATATTACTGTAGAGCCATCAATATCAAATCTGATTTGGAAAATGCTGTACTCATACATAATCATTTTGTTAAAGGTCCTAGTTCTCAAATCCAAAACATGGTCCAAAAATGGACTGTAAGATTACAGATTTGGACAGTGAGGTATCAAAAATAAAAACAAAAACTGATTAAGGTTCTGGATGAATTGTCTGATCAGATTTGATGATGAATCAATCAAACTTGACAAAAATGGCCAAGGTAATTCATTTAACAGGGCTGCCGCATGTAGGCTTCAGCATAACCCTGAACTGATGATGATAGGTCTAATGCAGGGGGTGCATAAAATTTGGTCGGAGGGCCAAAGTGAATTTCTGATTTAACATTGAGGGCTGCATCCAAATTTTTATGGTTCCAGTGTGCTTTCAAAAACCGTTATGAACTGCAATTATACAACTTTATTCTCAGTTGTAATATTACTTTTTATAGATGATCAGTGCCGGGCCATAAATAACAAGGTGTTTTCTAGCCAAAGATGGTTGGTGGGCCGCAAGCATAGGGTTTTTAATTCTTTTTTTTAGCTGGCCCGCATAAAAAATCACTGTTGGGCCAATGCGGTCCGTGGACCCAACTTTGCCCACCTATTTTCTAATGAGTGCATTCTTTCTCAGAATGCATGCTCATTGATTCATGAAGTTTAAGTCTTTGATTCACATAATAAAAAAATGAAACACAAGACATTTTCCGTTATTTTAAATTGTTATTCCAGCATACAATTTATATTCAAAAGGATACATGGGGTTGATGTTGAGGGGTAGGAGCTACAATATTTTTCATAAAGTAAAGGTAAAATGTCAAATGAAATGCAGTGTAAGTTATACAGTAGAGTATCGTATTATCCATGGAGTCCATAACTACTGTAGGCACCTGTGGGGCAGCAACATTTTGAATTTTAAAAACTTAAATGCTATGCAATGTACTGCATAAAATGATATATCACAGCATTTGGATTTAATTCTGTATGTATACTTCTATTTTCATACTGCAATACAAACACAATATTTTTTTTGTTTTTCCCAACATTTTAATGTTACTACTGTTTCATGTTTATTTAAATAATGTATCTGATTTCAAAATCAGTACAGTATATCGCAACTAACCGAAGGAAGTGATTAAAGTAGAGAACCACGAATCATTAACCACTGAGCCTACTGTTATTACTACATTTTGTATCCAACATGGATGTATGTTAGTGATCTGTAAAACAGGAGTCAACTAAAGTCAATCCTACAGTAACTCAGATGCGATTCAGGTATCTGTTTCTTCTAAGTATAATTTATTCAGATCATTTCTTTTATAATTCAATTATAAATGGAGTGATTTTTGTTTAGTGTACTCTGTGTCACCTTACAATACAAACAATGCTGTTGCCAGGATTTTTAAACTGTGTGGGACAATATCAGGGTGGACCAACTTTACACGTAAATTCAAATTTTCCTAAAAGTTGCCCCATTTTATGCAAAAATATGAATAATCTGGCCCCATTTTCTTAAAAATTGACCCCTTTTTTACAAAATATGAGGAATCTGGACTTTAAAAGATGGTTGATGGTAAAGTCTTGAAACAAAATTGAAATCTTATACTTGACTTTGGCTTTCACTTTTGCTTGCTTCGGAATAGATTCTCTGAAGAAATGTGTGTAAATTGCTTGCATTGGTTTAAAACAAAACAAACTTCAATAGCATGATCTATATCATCTTTTAAGGATTGTAATTATTTGCTGAAATGTGTAAAAGTAAATGTAATAATATAGGTTCTACATCTGTAATTTAGGAAATTTTGTTCAATTATATGTTTATGTACTTTAAATACCGACATACAAAAAACATTTATTCAAATAATGAATTAGTTTTTCTTTCTTCAACACAAATAGTATACTGTAAAACCAGGAAATTTCGCGCGCATAAAATTTTCGCAAATTTCGCGAATGGTCCAGATTTGCGAAAATTTTATGCCGTGAATAATTTTCAGGTCACCTGCTCTATGTTTCAAAAAAGATTGGTAGAGTACTATCTGATCATTGTGAATCTCGAATCAGTTTCACAAATGAGATTTTGGTCATTATGAATCACTAAATTACACCAAAAATTAATTTCAACTTTTTTAAAGATGATAATGAACAATAAACAGCAAGAATTGTCGGTATTTCAAGGCCTAAACTCGCCGACGACGATGCAATACAGATCTAGGGCCTAGGCCTAAATGGGGAATCCCCACAGATTGCAACATGTTCGTGAAAAGTTCAACTTCAAAATTTAAAAAAATTATATTTTAAATTACAGTGAGGCCTAGAACTCACAATACTGTACGATATTTTTAGTTATTGTATGGTATTCCTCTCATGAATAAAATTTAGGCCTTTTGTGATTCGCGAAAGTTTAATGTCGCGAAAACGGCCGAAATTATCAATTCGCGAAAGTGTCTGGTTTTACAGTATCCTAAAAAAAATGACAAATTACCGGTAAGCATTTTGGAATAGCTAGATGGAAATAGTAATTACTTTACAAATTCAAGTGCACTCAATATGTTGAGTACTACCAGTACTACTGGCAATATTAAAAGAACAGACTTAAGAGATTCTAAGATGAAGTCCTTTGGCATAAGTATTATCCATAAAATTATAAAGTCTACCCCATCTCAAGCATTCACTATTCACTATTGTTAAACTCTCTCTGGTAATTTATCAAATCTGGAAAGTTAAATATAATATATGTACTGATAATGATTGTATCTATTGCATCCAATGTAGTAGCCACCTATTCAGGCAGTTATGGTAGTTTCTAACATAAACTACAGCATTTTTGTTTTGTTCGAGTTTGTTAAGTGTTTTAAGTTAGTTTAAGATTAAGTCTAGTTTAGATATTTGTGTGTTTAAAAAATTGTTTGATTTGTATATTTTTCTTTTGACTTTCTGGTTAAATTATTGCATACACAGCCTTGCAGAATTACAACTGTTAGTTGGGCCAAGTTTTCCATGTTTTAAATAAAGCTTAGGACAGTCCCACACAATGTTTCTATTATTAGGTCCACAAAGAATGGGTCCACATTTTAAAAATGGATCCAGATTTCTCATATTTTTGTGAAAAATGTTTAACTTTTAAGAAAATGGGTCCAGATTTCTCATATTTTGCGTAAAATGAGTCAATTTTTAAGAAAATGGGTCGATATTATTCATATTTTTGAGCAAAATGGGACAACTTTAAAGAAAATGGGTCCACATTATTTGAATTTAAGCGTAAAGTGGGTCCACCCTGATATTGTCTCACACTGTTTGAAAATCCTGATCTATGGTATTGATTGCATCTGACCAGTGGATTCAGAAATTTAAAATAGGGGTTCCAGGATGGGACTTTGACAGATGGAGGGTCTAAGAAAATTTACGATTATGTCACCCCTAGAAGGTCAGAAATGGCACTCTCAGACCTAAAATTTGAATGTAACTTTCTTTTTTTCTCCAATTTTTTACAATTTTGAAAAACTTAGGGGTCCGGGGCCGGTTGGGGCTCCCTTGAATCAACTTATAAGAATTTTGATGCAAAAACTGAGTTGCTTTAAAATCTTTTGGAAGTTAATTACTATTAATATTGTTCCTTTTAAGTGGGCAGTTCTATATTTTTAAAGTATTTTATTTTGACTTTTCCACAGAGTATAAATGTACTTATAATCCCTTCTGTATCATTAATAAGCACAGTAAAAGCCATTAAAACAAGCAGCAGGAATACTAAAATGGGATTCTCTATTACTACTTTATAGAATTACAGGAAATCATAGTAATCAGGAGCTGGTAATATGCTGCACAAACATGTGTGCCATAACCTTTGCCAATTCACCATTGTTTAAGTTTGCTCGTGTCAATTGAATACTGCTACTTAAATTGAAAACAGCACAATATTCATAATGATTATAACTGATATTAGTTGGAAAATACTTGACAACAAATGATAAATTATCTTTTGAATTACGCTCAGAAATAATAATGGAATATACTGTAGCAATAACCTTCAAGAATTATTTTAATGCCATTCATACTGTAACACTGAAATATAAGTTTATACAGGCCAGTAACAGGGGGGAGGTGGAGGGTTGTATGAACCTCCCTTTTTGAACAGTTTACTACTGTAGTAGCATATTATAATAACTTTGTTTATTAAAGAAACACTTGGCCTATAAGAAACTCCCTTCACATGAACCTGGTTATGGGCCTGTTATATAAAACATGGCCCTTGGTGTTGGAGAGGAGATCAACATACAGTACTGTACTAGGGCTTAAACACAGCACAAACCACTTCATAGCCCATTAACCGTCCCTGCTATAGTACCTATGGTTGGCTGATTGGTCAGCGTGTGGTTCTAACTCTTGACCACAGGGTTCAGAACTGAATGGAAAAACTACCTCCCCAAAGTGGATACTACTCCTTTAAACATGTTTTTTAAAATTGTTAGTGTACTTACAGTAAGTCCATAAATGATGAGAACAGACTGACAAAAACAGAAAGAGTGGTATGGCACATGCACTCATGAGAAATGAAAATTGTAGAATATTAGAAGCTTTTAGTGGGGTGATAATTGTATGAAAATGGCAGGATCTGGAATGACAGTGACAGGAGCCAGGGGTGGCACCAGCGGGGCCAGGGAGCTTAAGCCCCCTCCATTGGTCTGGTCAATCCCCTCCATAGGCCAAAGCTTGTCGAGCAGTCAGACCAAAAAAAAAAAGAGGCCTAGTTTTATCATCCCAGTACTGTACTGCATACGCCAAGCCAAATCTCTCTCAGTAATTGCTTCGTCTAGTCTGATCAGTCAAGCAGAACATAACAATGGTGAATCGACCACTGACAGCCATTTAGAAGTCCCAATTTTTTAAAAAAATCTTGTTTTGGGAGGAGAGGACACCCCACTCCCATAACCAGCCCCGGCTTTCGGCCCTCAGATAACGCTACGCGCTATACACTCATAAATACTTAGTGCTCCCCCCCCCCATAAATTATATCTTAGAGCCACTACTGGCAGGCTCGAGCCATCACAGTGGCAGAAGCAGAGGCAATGGCAGCAGTCGAGATGGCGTCAGCAGACATTGTGACTATAAGGACGACGATATTTACGATAGCAATGGTTTAATTCAATTTAATGCTTTCCCTCTCCATAAGAAAGAGTACAATTATTAAAACCAGTTAAAATGATTAAAAAAATAACCCAACAGTAAAGGAGATATTGAAATTGATCATTAAGTCAAACTGACTGAAATGTGCCATTAGATCATCAATCAGTTCTACTGTACAGTGTACTATGGTAAATATAAAGCATTCTGTCATAAATAAATCACAGATGACTCAAAATATGCAATGCAGCACAGTAATGAAATGCATGCAACCAACAGTATTGCAGAATACGATGTAATATATCAGTGATACAGAAGGTTGTGAAAAATGTAGTTTAAATAGTCAATGATTTTCATATCTCAAACTGTACCACATTCTCCTATAGTACATAAGATATACAATAGCCTTCTATTCATAAATTATGTGACCAGATGAAGAGCTATGCACAAAAGTTGTATGATTTCGAATAAATATTGGCAAGATCGTACTTTACACTTTATTATTTATCTGTTTATTGCCTACCGTATACAGCAACTCTCTATAATGAAAGTAGGCATTATTGAGATGGAAAGAAGCCCATATGCTCCCAGAGAAATATATGTATGTATGATCAAATCATACACGGTTGACGTATTATTATACATACATATATATACATATATATATATATATATATATA
>NW_022735439.1:291229-294691 GCF_011630105.1 Anneissia japonica | reverse complement strand
CTACTATAGCTATCAAGATAATGTCATATAGTTTAAAGTTTTCCACATTTCAAAGAAAAAAATCATTTATGTCAGTAATCTTGCATTACTCAGCAAATACTGATTATGGTGTTATTCCTCTATTTGGGCATCCATATAGTACAGTATGTAAAAATATCTATAACTATAAATGTTTAATATCAGTAGGCCTACTGTTTACACCGTACTGTCTCTATGATAATGAACCAATGAGATTACTTTTGACCTGGACAGTGGTGTCACGCTCAGAGGATGATGACATGTGGCAGACAAGCAACGGTAACCTCCCAATTTTACCGAATGCCAAATTTACAGATCCAACCCATACAGTACAGTATATCCTGAATCCCAGATTGCCAACTTCTACACTGTACTTATTTCATATTGTCTATCATAATTGTTATATTAGCCTTCATCATGTTCTAAATAGATGATAACTGATATATAATATTAAAAACTAATCAACTGTATTAATAATCTGTCTTGACTACAAACCAACAAAATTTTTGTTCAAATATAAAACTAACATAAACAATAAAATAAAATAAATCATAATAATACAGTATTTATTTTCCAATTAAAAGTAAGAACATTTCCATATCTGGGATTGGGATGGGCACTCACTATTTCTCACAATATAATCACATTATGGAATAGATATTTTATGTTGGGAAAAAAAAACACCGTCATATATTTATTATAGTAATTATTTTTGTTGGTTTCAATGTGTAAGGACCACAAAGGAAATAAGTACTTTTTTGAGGTTTTTGTGTCATCATTGTGTTTTGCAATTTGTTTTGTTGAGTCACTGAATAAAATGAAATGAAAATGTATAAAGCAGATTAATTATTAGAGGTTCTGCATAGTACATTAAAATGTTTTTTTTTTTTTTAAAGAAAAGATTTTTTTCCTTTTGTTTTTGGGAACATAGTAAAGTATTCAGTATGATAACACATCATGTAGGGCAAAACTTCACTCCTAATCCTACAGTATAAAAGTTTGTTTAAAAGCTTGTTGGGATTGGATTCAACACTTGACACTAAGCACAAACTCAGTGGTCAGTGATTCCCTACCAGAAATCAATTGTGAGAATTTTTTTCGCAAGTAATTGGCAACGTACTAAGTATTCAGTATGATAACACGTCGGGTAGGGCAAATAAACCACAATAAAAAGATTTGATGAAGTTAATAATAGTATAGTACAAGGTTGCAGCCAGGAAAATTGTAAAAACCACATTTTCTTCATTTTTTTTTTATATTGTAAATGATTTCTAATTTGTTGGAGTTGTTTGTGCCTTGATGACCAAAAGCCTTGGATCCATCCTGCTGGATTTTTTTAACCTCTGATCAAGGTCCATGATCAGATGATATCAATTTAAAACATGCTTATTCTTGGAAATATAAACATAAACATAATGTACTGCGCAGTATATTAGCACACTGCAAATCACTATAGACAGAGGTATAGTATTTGTTCTGTATATGTAAAAGAACAAATACATGCTGCTTATCAATGCAGTAGCCTGGGACAAGCTACTGTGTAATCTATACAGTAGAAATGTGGTCTAATATTGATTTACTGTGATCAATATGGCACAGCCTACAATGGTAGCATACAGACCTCCAACAATATGTAAGGTTATTTCATTTGCAGGCTCACCACATTGTTCACATAATGTTGATATTTCTGTCTATTATATTTCATTGCATTTAATATTAGATTCCATTTGTATTGGTATATTATTAGATTTTGTTTTTGTAACCCCAGATTTAAGGGTGAGTCTGTTGGGGAGAGGGTCTGTGTTAGGATGAGGATCTGTTAGGGAGAGGGTCTATTAGGGGTAGGGTCTGTTAGGAGGAGGGTCTGTTAGGGGGAGTGAGTATTAGAGAGAAAGTTTGCTGGGTGACTTTGTCAAGTTTGTAAGGTGATGACTTTGTGAGTTTTGAAAATTGTACATTTAGGGATAAGTAGCTATGAAATTACAAGACAGATCACCAAAACAACCTCACTGACAAAATATATGGAGTATGTGTACTGTAACCATGGTGTAACATCACAAGATCACAATACTTCTTTCCTGATTGCAGTACAACACTGTGGTTTCTCTTTCTTCTATATTAACCACAAACTTGGTTTTCTAGACCACATAATACTGTATTAGTTTTAATAATTATGGTGGTGCCTCCTCATCAATAATTTGACCAATTTACTCAAAGTTCGATCAAATTGAAAACAACTGTATTGGTGTCAGTACAATATAAAGATTCATCATGAAAAACGTCTCTTTAAATTCAACCTACCAACATGGCATTGATTTGGAGCCACAGAAATGTTTGCTCAGAGGACCAAGGATGTTTCTCTTTGAATGAAACATCTTATCAACTGTAATTTACTGTAACATAGCATTTGAAATACAGAATTACACACTTTTTTTTTAAAGAGAAGCAGTAAAATCTTGCCCAGGCTCAGTGCTTTTGTTGCTAATTTCAGGCTCAAAATGTTCTTATTTTGTTTGTATTTTGTTACACACTTTTCAAAGATAGAAAATTGTTATTGTACAGTAGAGTATTACAGTACTGTATTATAAAGGGTATTATTACATAATCACACTACACTTTAAGGTATAGATGACCAACAGAATTTTACAGTTACAATAATAATTTCTATTTCTTATTAAATAAAAACCTCATTTTTACATCAATTTTAATCTGCTTTAATTTGTTCTTGCTTTGTTCTAATTTTTAAAGTAAATTCTACCTCAGTGTTCTTATAAAAAACGAAAATGATCTCTGTATTATAAAGGGTATTATTACATAATCACACTACACTTTAAGGTACAGATGACCAACAGAATTTTACAGTTACAAACTTAAACAATAATAATTTCTATTTCTTATTAAATAAAAACCTCATTTTAACATCAATTTTAATCAGCTTTAATTTGTTCTTGCTTTGTTCTAATTTTTTAAGTAATTTCTACCTCAGTGTTTTTATAAAAAACGAAAATGAACTTAAATATTTTGGCAGCTACAGTGGATTGTTGCAGTACTTAAGCAACACGACACAAATAGCTCAGACATAAACATGATATAAACAAACACTTTTAGATGGCGTTCCTTAAAACTGCAAACAGCTAAAGTTCATACAAGGATTAAAACACAGGTACATAAATCATGGCAGAAACTAGTCTCCAGGGCCTTGTATCAGGAGCCATGCTTTAATGTAACTGCGTTGCTTTTTTGAAGCACAGAGGCATGAAATTTTAGCAATAATATCATGAACAACAGAAAATAATATTCACTATAAATCAATGAAAATAATTGTATTCACCATTTACGACAGTTACAGTATAAAATTCTCTCTCAGTACTGAGTAGTAGTTAATGAGGATTCTAATGATAATGCTAAACAGAATACTGAACAAAAAACAAGAGGGAGGGAAGG
>NW_022735439.1:289807-291134 GCF_011630105.1 Anneissia japonica | reverse complement strand
ATATTAAGGATTGGCAGTCAAAATAACGTTATTTGGACAGGCAAATTATTATTTTTTTGAATTTTTGATCCAACGATCCGGTCCATCAGACCGGTCCTATGGTGGGGGTGGGAGGGTTAGACTTCATCTATTGAATTTAAGCCTAATGTCTTAACACTTTTGAAGTTCATGATCAAGAGAATACTTGACCACAAAATATGCTATAAATGCTATTGAAAGAATACAGGTTATAGAGAAATCATTCAAGCATGTCATTTTGATAATCCTGCCCAATGATGCATATTTCTAATAAAACAGTGTCAATCAAATACAATGTGAGTGGGCCAAAAAAAAAAAAAAAATTCAACACAAATTTATATTTACAGTTTTGTTTTTTGTTGCATTGCATTTTTCTGAAATATAGTAATTAATATGCAAATGAATGATGTTAAAAAATGCTAAAGTCAAGGGAGCTGTGTTAGTCTAAAAAACAACATAGAGCACCAGCAATTAACAGGCTTTACTAACACATATTATTTTATTTTTTATCACAATGATTAATAACAAAAAAATTAATATAAGTTAAAAACTGTGAGGTCAGGGATGTAATTGTGCAGGGCGGAGCCGCCCTGCCTAAAAGTCTACCGCCCAGCCTAAAGCAAAATTTAATGCCTTCCGCCCAGCGTCAAACGTACATATCCGCCCATCCCGAATTCTTACTTTTTTCGCGAGATATCATCACATATTTCTAGCCTCAAACCTCATGCAAGCAGCCTAATAAAACAACATCGGAAAACTAACCAAGTGGAACTGCCAGGCTTTAGCGCTGATTGGACGCTCACGTTCTACTTGACTGAACAGTAAACTGTGTGATCAGCTGGAAATTGACACTTTGCGTCCTATCAGTCACGTGATCTGTATGCGGTATTGAGTTTGTTATTGTTTTGAACGCTCAAGTTAATACACTGTAAAGAGGGCCGAAGCGAGTGTAAATCGCTGAATGTCTGTTGTAAACGACATCAGAATTGCAGTGTCTGTATTTTTAGAAGTGAAATTTCTTTTACCAAATCACTGTTCCAACATTTATGTCGGAGAGGTTAAGCCAATATACATCAAAGGGAGTAAAATATAGCGATGGTATTTTTAAAGAGAAGTAGGCCTAGCCTATGGGGATTGTGAATGATTCCCGTACGCTGTGCGCTACGTGACCTGTGGCAATCACTGGTCGGAAGGCTAAGAATAAAGCATAAAATCACAGCTTACAGCAAACATTTTTTTAATGTACAGCGACAAAGTGTTACATGAATGCCAGTTATATACTACAGGCACATTTTTGAATTAGTTTTCA
>NW_022735439.1:288876-289638 GCF_011630105.1 Anneissia japonica | reverse complement strand
GTAGATTATTTTCCCGAGTTGTCAGTGGATGATTGTTAATTGTTTTAGTTTTGGTTGTTTAAATAGACATCTGTAATCCCTGGTTCCCTCATTTCATGATTTAGTCCTCAACATGTCATCCAAGAAAGCAAAGCAATCTCAACAAAGAAAAAATATTTTTTCATATTTCTCGAAAAACGGTAAGTAAACGCACCTTATTAATAATTATTAAATAGATATTTATTATTATTTACGGATGTAGTTACTTTTAAAAATCAATCTTCAATTTTAATTCAAAATTATACTGTAAGTTAAGCCTACATTCAAAAGTTACACATGATACCGTGTCACTTGTGTATTCCTGGCGCCGTGAGTGATGCATTTAGTAGTAGGGGATATCAATACGTTTGAAAGATTTCAATCGTGTTTCGTACCGTAACATTCTGTTACTGTAATTGTTAGAAAAGTTTTTTACTGTACATCGGACCAGGATGTATTCGGACCATATTTATACACAAAACGCATTGTCTCATTGTTTCCCACACGATGATTAACAACTATTTCCCATGCTACGACTATTTTTAACTCTCTGGGTTTTCCCATGTAGTGCGTCAGACCTCCAGAACACGCAGACGCAGATAAACAAATACATACAATACTTTATTAACTCCTGCTAATTCATATTTGACCAACCAAAGATATGAACATTATTATCAGTATTGTTTCTTTATAATAAATAAACAACAACACTTTTTAAAACATTGTATTTATTTTTTTATTATT
>NW_022735439.1:283410-288871 GCF_011630105.1 Anneissia japonica | reverse complement strand
TATTATTAACTTCTTTATTCAATACTGCATAAATAAATAATTCACAATCGAAAACTACGTGCTTCGCAAGAAAACGTCTGGTGAATGGAGTCCAATCTCGAGCTACCGCCGTCAATCTCGATCGGAGCATCATGTGTGTGTTGATAGAGGCTGAATGTTTGTGATTTGTTAATCGAAAGTTTGTTTTGAAATTGAACAAATAACGATTTTTTTTTACATTAATGTACTTACAATTCTTGCAATATAACACATACAACAATAAATCGATCGTTCTATTTATGTCTTTTTTTCCTGCACCTTCGATTCGAATATGTTTGTTGTAAGAATACTCTAGGAGGCTAGGCCTAGTTGTTTTTTGAGACTAGGCTAGCGGCAGCCAGTACGTGTGGTGCGATGATTTCTTGAAAAAAGCTAGGCCTAGGTTTGACAGGTGCATAATATATCATCCTTCTTATTCAGGGATCAAATTTGCGTACGAAAAATACGAGATGAAAATATAACAAATAAACTTAACACACAGAAATTAAAGAAAATTTACAAGTTACTTTCAGTCAATAAAAGAACAGTGATTTTAGTAAAATTTAATATTTGCACTCATCTCACAGTATACTTACCTCTTTATTTAAACCAAACAAAGTAAGTCATAATTATCATTACCACCCCCCCCCCCATCTAATAACTGTTCATGCGGTTGGCGCTACGCGAAAAAATACTCACAAGATTCAGCACCCACCCTTAAAATTTTAATACCCACCCTTAATTTTCACTGGCTACATCCCTGTGAGGTTGAATGAATAAATGAGAGTGTTTCACTGTAACATAATACTATAACCCTGGCTTCAAATCCCAGGGCTTTGTCTTGTAAACACAGATATTCTCGGACAAAGTCAAATCTACTATGTACATCTTCACACTATCATCAATATTATCTAATTTGCTCAGAATACTCCATTTTAAGTCGTAAAAATGAAATAAATGTAATTTAATAATTCTATGTACATTTATAAGAAATGGCAGACAATGGTCTAACCTACCTGACCACAGCACCCCAGACTCGACTAATAAAGGATCAGCGCATAGCCCCATCCATATATTCACTGTCTTTACAGTTTGGCAACACCCTCCTCTCCTGTCGGTTCTTAATTATTCATGTATCATACTTAATTATTTGGTGCGTGGTAGCATTTAGTAAGATTCATTCCGATGAGCACTAAATCTGTCGATCGCAAGAGCTAGACTAATAACATAGAGGCTGTTAATTACTTGTTGTTTTAAAAACAATGATACGAGGCAAATTCTTGAAAAACCATTTCTTAACGAAGGGAAACAAAAACCTGAACTACCGGCGGTCTAGCAGACAGCACATTTTCTCATCAAAAGATGACATCCGCAGACATCAACACAACACTGTGCACACACAGACGACAACAATAGCTGAATAATGTTGCTAATTATCACAGTGTTATTAGGGTTGCATAAGTATACGATGACATGTTGTGAGTATACATTATTTACTTACCGCAAGATGGAAAACCTGATGATATTTCCAAAGATAAATCCTGTAGTTAGCAAAATGAAAAACAATCACTCGTCCCTCCTGCTGGTTGGCGTAATAATGTTGACGATAAAGTAAAGTAATTTGTTGACTGGGACTGCAAACTCTAAAATGGCGCCCTCTCTAGTTAAGAAACGTTTCATCTATCTCTAGCCCCTTTCCTACTTTTTTATGTTGGGCCTACCCTGGATGAGTTGTGGGAAAAAGAGCGAGCTTATTTTTTTTTGAAATGAGCTCATTTGTTGATAAAGTCGCACTTATTACAGGTTAGTCAAACTAAAGTTCAATTATGGAATATGTGTGATCTATTAGGCTAGGCCTAATTACTCCATGGTGCGATACATATGTTCGTTACGTAACGTTAGGCAATAGGTAGGAGTAGGCCTAGGCTAGCTATTGTAGGGCCCGGCCTAGGCCTATATAATGGGATGCTAGATCGGGCCTGTGTAGATAGGACTCGAGGCCTCCTCCTTCCCACCAACCTACCCTAAGCCTAGGCTAGGCCCGAGTAGTGTAGTATGTTGAGCTAGGTTCTGGTTGACTACTTGTATGATTATGAGGGTTAGTGCTTACACTTGAGCCAGAACTGGGTGCTTGTTTCCATTTTGGGGCAACTAAACAAAAGTGCCATGACGTAGGCCTCTCTCTAGCCTAGGTATGCCCCTATATGTAGGCTAGGGCATATATGACTAGGCCTAGGCTATGTATTTATTCATAGAGAAAGAAAAGATGTATTAAAGCCCCATTCCTGGCAAAATTTCATTACTGTAGTTTAAGAAAAATCTAGGGGTAGCCTCACTGCAATTTACGTTCTGAAAACATCAGATATAAAAATAGGCTCCCAGGGGGAGCATGTGTCTACTGCTGGTGGCCCAATTCCATAGAAACAATGATATGGAAAATGATTTAATGGTTTAACATCATGAGAGTAAGTGGGGGTGTTGATATTATACTCTCATGTATAATTGCCTATTCATTGTATACACTACATTACACCATGGTATTTCCTTTTAATTAATAGATACATTACAGTGACAGTGATATCCTTATCCTGTTACCAGGACAACTGTTCCTGTTACCATGGAGGTATTTATACCTCCATGCTGTTACTAACCACACATAAGGTATCCACCTACACATGACCTCCACCAAAATTAGAAAGGTCAACTGTTGCATGACAACATAGTGTCTACTGCACCCTGTGGGGGCAGTAGACACATAAATGGCCGACATATTTTCTGTTGCTAGTTAGAAATATTGGCGTAAATTTTAGTTTAGCCGAGTAGGCCTGAGATGTTTAATTGTCAAAATCTTGGTCAGAATCTAAGTTGATACTTGTGAAATATAATATTTCATTAGAATTATTTCAAATTTTTGAAAACATGATTCTGACCAAGATTTTGACAATTAAACATCTCAGTCCTACTCGGCTAAACTAAAATTTACGCCAATATTTTTCCATGGTTTATAATAATTAGAGTAATGCATATGCATTTTTTTCTTTAAAAAAAAATCTTATTTTAGTGAAATTTTGCTGGAAATGGGTTTTAAATCCTGGTGTACTGAGGCTATGTTACTTATTGTCCATTCCTTGTAAATGCTGCTGCTGCTCATATATTTGATATTTATTTAATATTGATTAAATGTACGGTACGAAAATATGCAGTTTCAGAATCGGGTAGGGGTGACAAGAGGGATCTCAACACACTATGTGGGTGCTCTCTGACCACCTAATCTGCCCATTACATTAGTGAAATTGCTTTATGATTCTTCAAAGAACATATTCTACAATTTTTTTTATATAATATTCCAGGTGCAAGCTCAGGTATTGGGGCAGCAACAGCTCTAGAATTTGCTTCAAAAGGATGTTGTGTGTCGCTGATTGGTCGGAACCAAGCCAGACTTGAATCAACAGCCAGGATGTGCCAAGAGGCTGGGCTTGCAGCAGACAAGGTTTACAGATTATATTTCACATTAACAACATAGACCTTGTAGGTTTTTACACTACAGTAGTTACTTCAAATATCCTAATCATCTTAGCTATTTTATTATTCATCAATTATTGTTATTAGCATTATTGTCAACATTTGTTATCATGAAATGTTGCTGTAGCTTGGTGGTGATAAGAATAAGATGCTCACCTTCAAATCCGAGTCCCGTAATCACTGCCATTGTTGTTGTCATTGTCATAAACATCATCACTCTTATCATTACCATCACCAAGAGAATATTACATTTAGTACTGTTTGCATCATTCAAACCTAATTGATGCGAGTGATGGTAAGAAGAGCCACAAAAGATAAAGGAATACAGTAAGTGAAAAAAACCTCTGAATTGCTCTTAACATTTTTACATTCTGCAGGTGTTGGTTCTTCAAGGTGATATGTGTAATGAAGAAGATGTTAAACGCTTCGTCAAGTCTACTTTGGACAATTTTGGTAGATTAGACATTTTGGTAAATATATTTCAGTACTTTAAATTCATGTAACTTAAATATTTTTTTAAAAACAGCATCGTAGTCCAATTTTAATGTATTCATTCAGTGATTTAAACAACAGAAAAGAATGATAAAATTGCATGAATTTTGGTGAAAAAAGTAGCCAAGAAACTAAATTGTGATTGTCTTTAAAAAGATAAGAATGGGAAACAATAACTTAATAAACAGCTTAAAATTCAGGAGGTTAAATAGTGTATTTAGGGCATTGAGTATTCTTCTGTGTTTTTCAGGTGAATAATGCTGGAATGGCAAACAAAAACACAATTGAAACTGCTTCTTCAATGGAAACATTTGATGATGTCTTCAACTTGAATGTCAGATCTGTCGTACAAATAACTAATCTTGCTGTTCCTTCATTAATTAAATCTAAAGGTAAACAATTGCTGAAACCTTAAATTACAAAGTGTATCTTCTTTTGCAGAACCACAGTGGAATTAGTTTTGACATACAAATATTTATTTTCTCAGGTGCCATTGTCAATGTGTCCAGCATATGTGGTACAAGAGCTGTAAGTAATCCAACATATATTGTATAAATGGTGGTGTAAAAGTGTGCAAGTGGAATTTTGGTGCGTTATTAGCAAAAAGTGTTTTTTCAAGGATTATTAAACTTTGTGATTTTTCCAAATTTATTTTCATAGCAATTTGTTTCAAAGCTGTATAAGGCTGTGCTGTGCTGCAGACAATTTTTAAATTTTATTTTTTCATTTTTTTAAAATTTTTTGGATAGGCTTTTTATGCTCGTTTTTACTTTCAGAGAAGAGAGACATATTTATTTCATGTCTTTTTTTCCTTAAATCAGTGGAGAAACTTTGTACAGCTTTTTGTTTAACCTATCTCTGAATTTTGGTCTGTTGTTATTTTTGTTTGTAATGTTTGACAAAATAAATGAAATGAAACATACATTGCAATGAGTTTGGTGTGTTAATAGTTTTGTCTTTAAGGACTATAAATATGCAACAAAAAAAAAACCAAATATACAAATGTTAAAGTTAAGGAGACTGTAAATTGCATGGAATCTTAAAGTCTCACAGTTCTATCTGTTTTTTTCCTGTCATTCAACTTTATTCCAATGTTTCAAAGCACTTATTGTTATTATTTGTATGTTTTCTTACAGGTACCAAATATGATTATATATAATATGTCAAAAAGTGCTCTTGACCAGTTTACTAGAGTCACTTCCCTCGGTAAGAATTATGTCCATTGTTCTTTGAATAATAATAATAATAATATTCTAGATTTATAAAGCGCCTAATGTTGTGAATACTTTCAGCACTGCACATAAACTAAAATCGAAAAGAAAACCAGAGAAATTAACCTTTTGGAATGCTTTTTACAGAAAAAATGCTATTAAATTTTTAACTGCTTTCTCTTATCAATTAATTAAATAATTTGGGTTCCTTTTTTTTT
>NW_022735439.1:272594-280636 GCF_011630105.1 Anneissia japonica | reverse complement strand
GGGGGGGAAAAAAAAAGAGGGGGAAAAAAGGGGCAAAAAAAAAAAAAAAAAAAAATTCAACACAAATTTATATTTACAGTTTTGTTTTTTGTTGCATTGCATTTTTCTGAAATATAGTAATTAATATGCAAATGAATGATGTTAAAAATTGCTAAAGTCAAGGGAGCTGTGTTAGTCTAAAAAACAACATACAGCACCAGCAATTAACAGGCTTTACTAACACATATTATTTTATTTTTTATCACAATGATTAATAACAAAAAAATTAATATAAGTAAAAAACTGTGAGGTTGAATGAATAAATGAGAGTGTTTCACTGTAACATAATACTATAACCCTGGCTTCAAATCCCAGGGCTTTGTCTTGTAAACACAGATATTCTCGGACAAAGTCAAATCTACTATGTACATACAAAACAAATCAAATGGGACATAAACATTTTAATTAAAACATCATTAACTATTATAATTTTAGGTAGACTTTTGGCAGCATGAATAAATATTACTTAACATGGATGCATTCATAAAACATGAAAAATGTGCTTTGAATCATCAAATACAACATTATTGAATTACAATAGCTAATCTTAATCCACAATTTATCAGTGGCAGATCCAGGAATTTGAAATAGACCTTAACTGATGGAGGGTCCAGATGATTGAGGCTGATGGAGGGTCCAGATTATGGATCTAAATGGCCGTACGCACAGGCTTATTTTAGGCCAAGTTAAAAAAATACATGTTTCTCATCCCCGCCCGCTTCTGTTTTTGGGGCCGACTCCTATTTTTTGTTATTATTTTTTAATTTCAGAAAAAGAAATAAAAAATAAGCCCAAAAAAAACCCTATAAATAACACATTTTTGGTAAATACATCGTGCACCAAAGTTTTTATGGCCTATACATATTGTTCTCAAACATTCACATATGATAATTATGAAGTTTAATGCCTGAAAAATGATGACTAGTCGATGGCCTAGGCCCAAATTCGTTATGATGCGCAACCGCCCTTGTGATCTTCCAATCTCACAGGCTGGCGATGAAAATGATCGTACGACATCGCCAAAGCGACCGAGGTTGTAGGCATAGCTATAGGCCTCGATTATTATTGGGTTGCAAATTTCTTGATACACTAGCAAATGTTTTATGGTCCATATAGGCCTATATTATACATTACACCTAAATAGGTCATCCTAACGTTTATATATTGTTGGTGGAACATGGCAATCTGATCTTGGGGAAAAAATAACAAAAAACCATAAATAACAAAATAAAAGAAAATAATGAATATCAAGTGCCTCCTCCTTCCTTTATTCAGAAAATCCGGACAAGAAACGTGTATTTTTTATTATTTAGCCTTAATTCCATTTTCCTTTTTGTCATTTTTTTTTTATATCCCAAAAAAATTAGGGGGTCTCTCCTTGAATATGCCTCTGTTTATTTATAACAAATTCTAGAGAAAAAAAATGATTGATAAAGATAGAGAAATCAGATGATCAAATAACTTCACACTATCATCAATATTATCTAATTTGCTCAGAATACTCCATTTTAAGTCGTAAAAATGAAATAAATGTAATTTAATAATTCTATGTACATTTATAAGAAATGGCAGACAATGGTCTAACCTACCTGACCACAGCACCCCAGACTCGACTAATAAAGGATCAGCGCATAGCCCCATATATTCACTGTCTTTACAGTTTGGCAACACCCTCCTCTCCTGTCGGTTCTTAATTATTCATGTATCATACTTAATTATTTGGTGCGTGGTAGCATTTAGTAAGATTCATTCAGATAAGCACTAAATCTGTAGATCGCAAGAGCTAGACTAATAACATAGAGGCTGTTAATTACTTGTTGTTTTAAAAACAATGATACGAGGCAAATTCTTGAAAAACCCTTTCTTAACGAAGGGAAACAAAAACCTGAACTACCGACGGTCTAGCAGACAGCACATTTTCTCATCAAAAGATGACATCCGCAGACATCAACACATCACTGTGCGCACACAGACGACAACAATAGCTGAATAATGTTGCTAATTATCACAGTGTTAAGGGTAGCATAAGTATACGATGACATGTTGTGAGTATACATTATTTACTTACCGCAAGATGGAAAACCTGACGATATTTCCAAAGATAAATCCTGTAGTTAGCAAAATGAAAAACAATCACTCTTCCCTCCTGCTGGTTGGAGTAATAATGTTGAGTTGACGATAAAGTAATTTGTTGACTGGGGACGGCTAACTCTAAAATGGCGCCCTCTCTAGTTAAGAAACGTTTCATCTCTAGCCCCTTTCCTACTTTTTTATGTTGGATAGGGCATACCCTGGATGAGTCGTGGGAAAAAGAGCGAGCTTATTTTTTTTCGAAATGAGCTCATTTGTTGATAAAGTCGCACTTATTACAGGTTAGTCAAACTAAAGTTCAATTATGGAATATGTGTGATCTAGTAGGCTAGGCCTAGGCCTAATTACTCCATTGTGTGATGTATGTTCGTTACGTAACGTTAGGCAATAGGAGTAGGCTAGGTAGTGTAGGGCCCGGCCTAGGCCTATATAATGGGATGCTAGATCGGGCCTGTGTAGATAAGACTCGAGGCCTCCTCCTTCCCACCTACCTACCCTAAGCCTAGGCCAGGCCCGAGTACTGTAGTATGTTGAGCTAGGTTCTGGTTGACTACTGGTATGATTATGAGGGTTAGTGACGTATACTTGAGCCAGAACTGGGTGCTTGTTTCCATTTTGGGGCAACTAAACAAAAGTGCCATGACATAGGCCTGTAGCCTAGCCTAGGTAGGTCCCTATGTAGGCTATATGACTAGGCCTAGGCTATGTATTTATTCATAGAGAAAGAAAAGATGTATTAAAGCCCCATTCCTGGCAAAATTTCACATTTCACATTACACATAAGGTATCCACCTACACATGACCTCCACCAAAATTAGAAAGGTCAACTGTTGCTTGACAACATAGTGTCTACTGCACCCTGTGGGGGCAGTAGAAACATAAATGGCCGACATATTTTCTGTTGCTAGTTGATACTTGTGAAATATAATATTTCATTAGAATTATTTCAAATTTTTGAAAACATGATTCTGACCAAGATTTTGACAATTAAACATCTCAGGCCTACTCGGCTAAACTAAAATTTACACCAATATTTTTCCATGGTTTATAATAATTAGAGTAATGCATATGTATTTTTTTCTTTTAAAAAAATCTTATTTTAGTGAAATTTTGCTGGAAATGGGCTTTAAATCCTGGTGTACTGAGGCTGTTACTTACTGTCCATTCCTTGTAAATGCTGCTGCTCATATATATTTGATATTTATTTAATATTGATTAAATGTACGGCACGAAAATATGCAGTTTCAGAATCGGGTAGGGGTGACAAGAGGGATCTCAACACACTATGTGGGTTCTCTCTGACCACCTAATCTGCCAATTCCATTATTGAAATTGCTTTATGATTCTTCAAAGAACATATTCTACAATTTATTTATATAATATTCCAGGTGCAAGCTCAGGTATTGGGGCAGCAACAGCTCTAGAATTTGCTTCAAAAGGATGTTGTGTGTCGCTGATTGGTCGGAACCAAGCCAGACTTGAATCAACAGCCAGGATGTGCCAAGAGGCTGGGCTTGCAGCAGACAAGGTTTACAGATTATATTTCACATTAACAACATAGACCTTGTAGGTTTTTACACTACAGTAGTTACTTCAAATATCCTAATCATCTTAGCTATTTTATTATTCATCAATTATTGTTATTAGCATTATTGTCAACATTTGTTATCATGAAATGTTGCTGTAGCTTGGTGGTGATAAGAATAAGATGCTCACCTTCAAATCCGAGTCCCGTAATCACTGCCATTGTTGTTGTCATTGTCATAAACATCATCACTCTTATCATTACCATCACCAAGAGAATATTACATTTAGTACTGTTTGCATCATTCAAACCTAATTGATGCGAGTGATGGTAAGAAGAGCCACAAAAGATAAAGGAATACAGTTAGTGAAAAAAACCTCTGAATTGCTCTTAACATTTTTACATTCTGCAGGTGTTGGTTCTTCAAGGTGATATGTGTAATGAAGAAGATGTTAAACGCTTCGTCAAGTCTACTTTGGACAATTTTGGTAGATTAGACATTTTGGTAAATATATTTCAGTACCTTAAATTCATGTAACTTAAATATTTTTTTAAAACAGCATCGTAGTCCAATTTTAATGTATTCATTCAGTGATTTAAACAACAAAAAAGGAATGATAAAATTGCATGAATTTTGGTGAAAAAAGTAGCCAAGAAACTAAATTGTGATTGTCTTTAAAGATAAGA
Source organism: Anneissia japonica (assembly GCF_011630105.1). Classification (NCBI taxonomy): domain Eukaryota; kingdom Metazoa; phylum Echinodermata; class Crinoidea; order Comatulida; family Comatulidae; genus Anneissia; species Anneissia japonica. The sequence goes on along the minus strand of NW_022735439.1, from coordinate 276,294 downwards.
ATGGGAAACAATAACTTAATAAAGAGCTTAACATTCAGGAGGTTAAAAAGTATATTTAGGGCATTGAGTATTCTTCTGTGTTTTTCAGGTGAATAATGCTGGAATGGGAAACATAAACACAATTGAAACTGCTTCTTCAATGGAAACATTTGATGATGTCTTCAACTTGAATGTCAGATCTGTCGTACAAATAACTAACCTTGCCGTTCCTTCATTAATTAAATCTAAAGGTAAACAATTGCTGAAACCTTAAATTACAAAGTGTATCTTTTTTTGCAGAACCACAGTGGAATTAGTTTTGACATACAAATATTTATTTTCTCAGGTGCCATTGTCAATGTATCCAGCATATGTGGTACAAGAGCTGTAAGTAATACAACATATATTGTATAAATGGTGGTGTAAAAGTGTGCAAGTGGAACTTTGGTGCGTTATTAGCAAAAAGTGTTTTTTCAAGGATTATTAAACTTTGTGATTTTTCCAAATTTATTTTCATAGCAATTTGTTTCAAAGCTGTATAAGGCTGTGCTGCGCTGCAGACAATTTTTAAATTTTATTTTTTCATTTTTTTTAAATTTTTTGGATAGGCTTTTTATGCTCGTTTTTACTTTCAGAGAAGAGAGACATATTTATTTCATTTCTTTTTTTCCTTAAATCAGTGGAGAAACTTTGTACAGCTTTTTGTTTAACCTATCTCTGAATTTTGGTCTGTTGTTATTTTTGTTTGTAATGTTTGACAAAATAAATGAAATTAAACATACATTGCAATGAGTTTGGTGTGTTAATAGTTTTGTCTTTATGGACTATAAATATGCAAAAAAAAACAAAAAACAAATATACAAATGATAAAGTTAAGGAGACTGTAAATTGCATGGAATCTTAAAGTCTCACAGTCCTATATTTTTTTCCCTGTCATTCAACTTTATTCCAATGTTTCAAAGCACTTATTGTTATTATTTGTATGTTTTCTTACAGGTACCAAATATGATTATATATAATATGTCAAAAAGTGCTCTTGATCAGTTTACTAGAGTCACTTCCCTCGGTAAGAATTATGTCCATTGTTCTTTAAATAATATTAATATTATTATTCTAGATTTATAAAGCACCTAATGTTGTGAATTCTCTCAGCACTGCCCAGAAAAGAAAACCAGAGAAATCAATCTTGGAATGCTTTTTACAGAAAAAATGCTATTAACATTTTCAACTGCTTTCTTTTATCAATCGATTAAATAATTTTGGTTTTTTTTATGGGATTTACTGCATTGTTATATCATCATATTTACTCTCACTGGAGTGTCTACGGGGCTTGGGGTGCATGCCCCTTCAAAAATGACTCCAGCAAGTAATTTTTTTTTTGTGGAAAATGTTTACTTGTTAATTTGTGTTTCTCAACTAAATTTTTAAATCTTGTCTGAATCAGATTTTTGTTTGAAACATTTTCAGAACTGGCTCCAAAAGGTGTAAGGGTTAATTCTGTCAAGTAAGTAAAGTTTAAAGTTGATAGTTAAATTTATTTCATTGCTTAGTTCAGGGGCAGACTGGGATTCATTTAGTTACCAGTGCAGTAACTAAATGAAGGGCGCTAAAGGCTGGGGGGTGCCAGTGTTTCGGCACTTGGAGGTATTAGAGACAATTCAGTAACATTTATATAATTCCGATTGCGGTTTCCTTGCGTTTCACTTGGAGGACTGAATGCAAGTCACAATAGCACACCGTCTTTTAAGCAGTTGGTCATATGTACGAGCATAGAGGAAAAGATTGTCTCCCAGTATATTATCCAAACTTATTGCCATCCAGATCACAGATTAAATATAAAAGATGACATCATCAAAATTTGGCTGATTGGGTATTAAAAGTTGTGTACATTTTAAAGTCCTAAGCTAATGCATTGAGTGGAGTCGAAAGTGGTGTTTATTAGATCGTCTAAAATGTAATGCAGTTAGCGTAGAAGATACTTTTTATAACAATTTATACATTTTGAATGATTCATAGATTCATGAGATTAAGGTTGATTTGATTTAAATTTCCATTCAGACTATTATCAAACTTGGTAATAGGAGATTTCTCCAGTCAGGTTTAATCTCCTTTACAAATACAAATAAAGATTAAAAGTATACCATAACAAAAGATAATAATAATATTAAAGAAATGTACATTATTCTATATATTCTTTAAATAAATAATTTTTAAGTTGATCTTTAAAGGATTTGTGAAAATAACACTACAAAATTCAACAGAAATGTTATTCCATAACTTTGATCCTATAAAACTAATCATAAACTTTCCTAAAGAAATACGAGCTTGAGGTAAACGCTAAATTAAAATCATTATTTTATCTTGTAGTATGAGAATGTGCAATAGGTAAAAAAGTAATCAGTTAATGTATGAAAGTTCGCTTATTGCAAATATATGAAATAAATTTGAGAACATGTAATTCTATGTAATTTATAAATTTTAAAATGCGATACTTCTAACATGCTTTTTTGTAAAATTCAAATATACAGCACTAGCCCAAACATCAATGCCATAAGTTATAATTGGTAAATGAAAATTATAAATCATAATTAATTTTTTTCTAGGAACAAAATGTCCCAACCTGCCTTTTTTCTAATTTTTGCAATTGGATGTGGCACTGTAATTTTATAGGAATTAATTGTCAGTTTGTTTGCATTGCACCAATCTTTTGAATGAAATAAATTTAGTGTCTTCAGCAAACAAAAGAAAATTTTTAAAAATGGAGGAATTTGGAATTTGGCTAGACTCGCGTTCACGCAAGGAGGATATGCAAAAATATTCCCTTCACTCCATTCCGTATCTAGCGGGTTAATACTGTGACGTTTATTTACTCAAGCGAAAGCTATTTCACCTAGTTGTTTGTTTTGATGACTACTTCTGTCTATTATATCGTACAGTTTATAAATTTATTTCTGCATTACTTTTTTCTTGCATTCCAGCCCTGGTTCTATTGAAACACCTATCCATGAAAGGGCTGGTAGGGATATTGTCAAAGTTAGAGAGGTAAGTTGTACTCATGTAGGTAATACTGACAGTATATATAAAGAAAGTAGTTAAATCAGGGAAAAATATAATAAGCTTTACTCCTGTGTATGTGTCTTATGTGCCTGTTTTTTATTAGGCGAGTTTATTTGTGCGAATCGAAAGCGTTGGGTGCATGCGCATTCACACTTCTATCGGGCAAACCTTTGAATGCGCATTAAAACGACATTTTCGATTCGCGTGAATAAAATCGCCTAGTGAAAAAAAGGCTTTAGATCGGACACAAATATTGTTCATTGTGATTGTATTAAGTGTTTATTCTCTTTTTTGTCAGTTGGCAGCCAAGATCCATCCACTTGGTCGAATTGGTCAGAGTGAAGAGGTTGCCAAAGCAATTACATTCTTAGCATCAGATGACGCATCATTCATTACTGGTGATATTCTCTCTGTTGATGGGGGAAGAAATGTACTATGCCCTCGTTGACAGAAACTGGTATTACGGTTTAGGTTGTGAAGTAAAATTATGTAAAAAACTAATAAAATATTCTGTAGTTCGTACTAATCCGAGTTTTGACATTTAATCACACAAGATTTTATGCCTGTCTCTTATACACATCTAGATGTGTATAAGAGACAGGGTTAATTCTGTCAAGTAAGTAAAGTTTAAAGTTGATAGTTAAATTTATTTCATTGCTTAGTT
>NW_022735439.1:259450-270328 GCF_011630105.1 Anneissia japonica | reverse complement strand
TTGTTGAAGCGTGCATGTATGAATCTCGTGCCAATTTTTAGATATCGTGCTAACAAGAAATGGGAAAAAAAAAGAAGATCTCTGACAATAACAAGAGGTGATCCGCTAGTGTAGCGGATCACCAAAAAGCAAATTGATAAAGATGAATTTGGTAAAATTGTGGTCTGTTTATTCTAATGATTATACATCTGATTTAGAATACAGTACTTATGATGTGTGGTATGGGCTATTTTTGTACCTATTAGTTCTGAATTTAGTGTTGCTTATATCTGCATCAGTACAGTACTTACCTCATCCTCCTCGGTTGTTTTCTTTTTTGGTGCCTTCAGTGGCTTTTTCTTCCCTCCTGTTGACAAGATGCAAGATTATTGTTAAAGTAAACAAGATTACTGTTAGTTACGGAACAAGATGTATGTAACATTACTGTTAGTTACGGAACAAGATGTATGTAACATTACTGTCAGTTACGGAACAAGATGTATGTAACATTACTGTCAGTTACAGAACAAGATGTATGTAAAACATTACTGTTAGTTACGGTCAAAGGCAGGTACACACTGGAGACAAATTCATCTTTGTTCTCTGTGAGTGTCAATGTAACACCATCCGACTTTTGGTGGCAGCCTGTGCAGATCAACGTTCAAACGATCTGTAGCATGCAACTACTACTGTAGTTGACATACAATCGACTACTGTTACAGTAGTCGATTGAGTTCTTCATGGAATTATGCTGACCAACATCAATTGCGCAGTTTGTACCCAGCTTAAGGCAGTTGTGTTTGGCATTTTTAGGGGTAAATAAATCATTCTCCTAGTCCTATTACCCCACTCACTGATAATAATAATAATAAAATAATAATAATAAAATAATAATAATAATAATAATAATAATAATAATAATAATAATAATCTGCCACTTTTAAATTCTCAAATCTTTGAAGTATATTGAAAATAAAAAAGTGCATAAAAATTAGTAATTACTTTATTCATGATTCATACTGTATTTCATACTCAAATACTGTAATCACACCAGTGACGGATTCAAGGGGGCTAGCCAGTCCAGCCTCCCCACACCCCCTCCCCAATTTTTTCGAAATTATAAAACAAAACTTAGAAAGAAAAAATTTAAATCAAATTTCTGTCTGAGAGTGCCATTTCTAGGCCCCCTCTATTTCAAGTTCCTTGATCTGCCATTGCACACTCTTTGTCCAATTACCCTTTCCCATTCCACCCATGTCAACAATCTGTCACTTTTTGTAAGTGGGGAGTTGAATTTTCTTATTAGGTGTATCCCATGTCCCACATTTTAAATTTCATTTACTCAATACCTTCAATTTAATCTAAATGCAAATGATATCAATATGTAAACAGAAACAAGTCATTTTATAATAGAATTTTTCCGTGAACGAAATACTTCATTCAAAAATCGCTCCAGTACGTCCATTGAAAGGAGCAGGAAGGGGAAAATCTAGTCGAAAAGTAACAAGTGGGAAAATATAATTTTCTTTTCTCTCTTCCCTCATCCATAAGTGATATTTTTTACCAAAATCTGATGATAGCTTAAAATAATTAGGCTTGGGCCTAGAATAGTAGAGAACAGACCCAGTAGTATGTAAAGTAGGCCTAGGCTGTGCATGGTATTTGTATTTCGCAAATTTGCAATCGGAAGTCGTGAACTTGGGGACGATCATGACTATGCTAAAGACTGTGAAGATGCTAGTAAGTTTTGCAAATAAAGATTGTAACCTTGAGGGTACATTGGCATTACAAATCACAAATATACTCTTAATACCATGCTAAGTTGGCATTACATACTGGCCTAAATACAAAATCAAATCTACTGTAGAGGCCTACTGTAGGTAGTCTGCCTATCTTTTTTTATCCTTCCGCACAGCAGGTTACTCACAATTTTCTAGGTTGAGTATTCTCTACTGTGTACTACAATATGCAGCAGTGCATTTTACTGTAAGTTCTACTGTACTGTAGGTCCTCCGAATTGAGGAGTGTATTTGGTTGACTAGTAAAATTTAGATAAACGTAATAACTTGTCATATTAAAAACAAATCAGCTTTAGTTTCGAGTTAAATTATTTATTATTGAATTGAACTGTGGTGTGCTCTCTCAACAAAAACTGCAGCAATTTCGAGCCTTGGGCGTGCAGAGATAAGGAAATCTTGAACGTTGCTTGAAGAGCAGGGCCGGGAACCATGTGTGTTGAAATCCTGGGAGATTTAGAACTGTCCATTTTTAAACGGGGTATAGTTTAAAAAAAATTATTATGAGTAATATCGCGAGTTGTCAGTACACCTTTCACTGGTGAGGCAATGGTTTAACCTTACATGTTTTTTATGGAATTCTCAAGCCGAAATTCAGTATAAAAAAATGTGTTTTGCATGAAATTCAAGTAATAATAAACGTTGTCTATAAAATTTCAATATGATTTAGCTTTAGTTTAACGCAAAATTTGATCTACGTTGACACTGGACGTTTTCCAAGGCATGGGTACGTGTGATCCCTTTCAAACACGGCAAGGAGAGTCAATTAATTGCTATCCTGGATGTTAGCCCAGGCTATCGCACTTCTTAAAACTGGTGAACTGCGACTACAGTACATAGGAAAGAACTACAAAATCAAATTTTTTAACGTTATAGTTGTTCATCGATTCTTAAAATCACTGAATATATTATATATATAGTCTCACCTATGCACAGTACTGAAAACGACGTCCCACTACCCAGCCAACTACTTTTAGCATCGACCAGGAACCTCCCTACTTTTGTTAGTTGTTGCACGCACAGGCGGCGTACAAACAAATTTTTTCCTGCGCTTGGGTGCCTTGCACTACAGTATGCAGTGAATGATGTATATAGAGCCATGCAAACAATGTTTTAAATACAATTTATTGTACATATTTTTTTAGCGTGGCGCTGATATTTTAAGTGTGGTGAACTCTTCGTTATTTTTACCTACAGTAAGCGTGGCGGTCATTTTGCCCAGGCATGGTGGTCCCGCCAAGCTTAATTATAGCTGGCCAAACCACTGAAATAGTATATAAAATTACTTGCAAACTGCCAGTTAATGCAAAAATTACAAGGTATTGTAATATTGTATAACCTAGGCCTACTGTAGTCTTATTTTTATTTGTATTTAAAGATGTACCGGTATATATTTTCCCATGCAAAAAAATACAAAAAAAAATCATAAAAATCATTTTTGAAATTAATTTCAACTTGCCTTTATTTTGAAGTAGAAATTAGTGTCTTCAAAAATGTTCACCAGTGTAAAATGATACAAAACTTTCAGTCACTAAAATTGTTTTAATATTTATTTTTATTATAATTTTTTGTTTTCCCAATGTTCTTAAATATAATGAAAAGGCCACCTTATTATCTAGGGCCTAGGCTAGGCTGGCCAGATGAAGGCCTGCCAAGCATAGGCCTTAGTTTAGTTAGGGGCCTAGTGAGAACTTGTTCGCGGCTAAAAAGAACGGTCCTACACTGTTACCGGCGACAGCTGCTAGCAGCTAGGGCCGCCTAAGTAGTGCAGTAGTGGTGTTGGCTTAATTAGATGGGAGGATTTGCTATTTTGACAGATGAATGAGTGGTCATGACGGACGATCAGTCAGACCCAAAATAGTACTGCCCGGCCATCAGTAATAATACTCTAACCTCTAGGAATCAAAAAGTCATTGACTTACCTTCTCTTGACGACATTGAAACGAGTTAATGTTTTAAGAAACTAAGAAACTACACAACAGCATGCGCACGTTTCGAGATATAGAGACACTCGAGATTCGCTATAGAAGTGCGCCCGCTATAACTTGTTAAAAAAAAGGTTTTGAAGAGGTGCGAAGTCGACGTTTTTACCATTTTCCAAGATATGCATTCAGCAGGTACTGCAAAGAGTATTCCTGTTATAGATCCATGGTGAAAGGAACAGGCCGAGGAATCAGTTATGTATCGCAAAAAAACCTAGTGAAAATGATGCGAGTCGACCTCAGTCAGTCCCTACTCTAGGCTAGCCTAGCTAGGCCAGGCCCTAGTAGTAGTAGTAGTAGTAGCTTGGCTAGGTTAGGCTAGCCGCCTCATCAGCCTACTTACAGTAGTTAGTAGTACTAGGCCTAGGCTAGGCCTACGACCTACAGTAGGCGGCCTAGCCTAGGGCTTTGGTTTTATTTATTGAGGTGATACGAGTCAACGTATTGTGGTCCAAATACACTCAAGTTGATGTGTTTGATATTTGCATTTATTATTCAGGTTGTTTTGAGCCTGTCTGTGTGGTGGCTGTCTTTTTTTAGACCAAGAGAAGTCACACAACCACCCGTACACTCACTGAAGAATAAATACAGGTAGAAAGCCTTGAACATTATCAAAAAGTGCATGAGTTGTCCCTGAACAATTTGCAAATTGTCCAAGCCTCCAATCGGAGGAAGATGGAATAAAAATGAAAAAAAATAAATTTTGTTTTCTTATTTAGCAAATAGTTTTGCCAAAATCACCAAACGGAGTAGAAAATAAAAGCAATTTTTTTCCCTGAAATTTATAATTTGCACTTTTTCGTGGCAGCGGGTGCTCTAATTGGCCAAAAATGAAATTTTATTTTTATTTGAAATCTTCAATATTTGCAGTTGATGGGTTGGCTAAACAAGGTATGAAAAAAGTCTCACCCAATAGTAATTTTCTTTTGAATTGTATTCATTTATAAATAAATAAATATTATTTAATGTATCATGTTGGTTTTGAAAATATTAGTATAACAATCAATGGATTTACCAGATTTCAATAGCTTCTTTGGAACAATAGAAAGTTTTGAGACACTATCAATTTAATAATGCATACATTTGAAAATATAATTGATTAATTAATTACAGGTCTTATTCGATAATAAGATTTTGATAAGTTATTTGTCATTACCAAAACCAGAAGAAGATCAGTTATTGATGTCAAAACAAAAAGATGTATGAGATACAATAAATTATTTAACTAAACATTGTAAACATATGTTCTTGAATGTATAAATAGCAATGAATCTTCGGAACAATAGAAAGTTTTGAGATCTATCAATTATAATGCATACATTTCAAAGTGTAATTGATTAATTAATTACAGGTTCATCTGCATCATTCTGCCCAAACGGCTGTGGCTATCCTGTGGAGCGTGATAATATGAAAAGTTATCTATCATTACCAAAACCAGAAGACCATTTGTTGACTTCAAAAACAAAAAGAGGTTCACCTGATGAAAATTGTCTACAGATTCTGGCTCCAGGTCACGACACCCATGAGAAGAAAAGTGTGACTGAATGCAATGAAATAGAACAACAATATAAACAAATGTATGATTCAAAGAAACAGTTGATGATGAACAAGGAAGAGATGGAACATAAATGTGAACATTGTGGAGAGAAATTTGATTTACTAGGTTTGAAAACACATGTGGGAATTAAGATAGAAAAGGTACAATTTCAATGTGACCACTGTGGAATGGAATTTGACCACAAAAGTGAAATGGAAAGACATGTGATGATACATACGAAAGAGAATCTATTTGAATGTAAACATTGTGCAAAGACATTTAAGAAAAAAATTGATCTGAAAATGCATTTAAGGACACATCCAGAAGAGAATTTATATGAATGTGAACACTGTGCAAAGAGGTTTTACAGCACTTATCATTTAAAAAGACATTTGTTGGTACATTCAGTAGAAAGACCATATCAATGTGAGCTTTGTGAAAAGAAGTTTAAGAGCGATAGTAACTTAAAATCACATTTAATGACACATTCAGGGGTAAAACCATTTGAATGTGAACATTGTGCAAAGAAATTTATAAGAAATAGCGACTTGAAAACCCATTTGAGGATACATACAGGAGATAAGCCATATGAATGTGAACATTGTGCAAAAAAATTTCAGAGTAATAGTCATTTAAAAACACATTTGAGGATACATACAGGAGAGAAAGCACCTGAATGTGAACATTGTGCAAAGAAATTTATAAGAAATAGCGATTTAAAAGCACATTTGAGGATACATACGGGAGAAAAGCCATATGAATGTAAACAATGTGGGTTGAAGTTTAGCCATAACAGCGCATTGAACCATCATTTGAAGAAACATTCAGATTCAGGAGATACACCATATCAATGTGAACATTGTGCAAAGAAATTTACAAGCAGTTTCATTTTGAAAAGACACTTAAGGATGCACTCAAGTGAACGACCATATCAATGTGAGCATTGTGAAAAGAAATTTAAGAGTGATAGTAATTTGAAATCGCATATAAAGACACATTCGGGGGTGAAACCTTTTGAATGTGAACATTGTTCAAAGAAATTTATAAGAAATAGCGACTTGAAAACTCATTTGAGGATACATACGGGAGATAAACCATATGAATGTCGACATTGTGGGAAATCGTTTACCCATATAAGCACTTTGATCCAACATTCCGTTTTACATTCAGAAAAAAAACCATTTGAATGTGAACATTGTGCAAAAGTATTTAAAAGAATTAGCGAGTTGAAAGCACATTTAAGGATACATTCTTCAGGACAGACACCAAATGAACGTCAACCACATATGTGTGAACATTGTGAAAAAAAATTTACAAGTGGTAGAGATCTGAAGAGACATATAAGGATACATACAGGAGAGACACCATACGTATGTGAGCATTGTGGAAAGAAGTTTAAGATGGTTGGCAGTTTGATCAGTCATTTGAGGATACATACAGGAGAGAGACAATTTTTATGTGAACATTGTGCCAAGAAATTCAAGACCAATGGTGATTTGATAACGCATTTGAGGAAACACACAGGCGAGACACCATACGAATGTAAACTTTGTTTGAAAAAGTTTAAGAGCAATAGCAATTTGTATACACATTTGAAGAACTTACATTCAGAAAAAAAGCCATATGAATGTCAATTTTGTGAGAAGAAATTTAAGAGCAGTAACTATTTAAAAATACATATGAGGATACATACAGGAGAGATGCCCTACAAATGTGAAGTTTGTGAAAGAAATTTTAAACACAGTAACACTTTGAAAAGGCATTTGAGGATACATACAGGAGAGACACCTTACGAGTGTGAACATTGTGGAAAGAAATTTAGAACCAATAGCGATTTAAAAATACATTTGAGGATACACACTGGAGAAACACCTTATAAATGTGAGCAATGTGCAGTAAAATTTAGATACGGTAGAGATTTGAAAAAACATTTGATGATTCACACATAAAAAAGATAATTTAAATGTGAACATTAGCAAATAAAAGACAAATTTGTAAATAAGGAATAATTTGAGACAATAATTTTGTTTATATAAATGCAGGGATGTAGTTAAGGTGGAGCCACCAAGCCTTAATATTTTCCACCCAGTCTAAAGCCAATTCCATGGCCCTCCACCCACCCTTATTAACCCACTTTTCCATCCTTAAAATCCACTCATTCATATTTATTTAGAGTTTGCCAATGTTTTCACCCACCACCCTTAGTTTCCTAGAGCAACAACGCTGTACAGTGTAAATGTTGATACTAACATACTGTAAAGATGATTTTGGGGTTATTTTGTCCTGTTGTTTAGTGAATATACACCTTTGTTTCAGCAACACTTTCTGAAGTAAATACATTACGGACTGTAATTTGAATAATTAATAAATTCTTGCATGTGTTGCTTTTATGCTCCTCGCTCAATAATTTGTACAGTAGTTTTGCCTGTAGCCTGTTTTAAATTTACACTAACATACTGTACAGCTTACGAAATGGATGGTGCTACGATATATTTCTTCCAGGTTTGTGCAGGCATCTGTGCAGTATTACTGTATGATATCAGCAGATAATTTATTTTCAATAAAAATTGATTTATAAAGCCTAATATCCTCAACAGAATGCTATGATTATTAGCACTGTGAAATGAATTTATTTCTTATATTTTTAAGATGAAATGAAATCTGCCATAAGGGAGAGGTTGCAGGTTGATTGAATCCCACCTGACACTTTTTATCATACATACACCGGTACTTGAAGTTCCACGAAGTCTTTTAGCAAAGCTTTCTTGGCTATGCAAAATTTGCTTTATTATAAAACCCCTCTGAGTAACCATGTCATATATTGTCTAAAAGGTGAAAACTTCAGTGGGAGGTCACTCCATGCTTCCCAGCCTGGCCTTGTGTTGTGATTAAGATTTGTTTCCAAGTTTGCTGAAAATGTGTGGGGAATATATATAATCTTGGTTTTTAATAAAATCTATGCTAGTCATCTTTTGAAGAATGTCATTTCTTTTTTGTCTACTATTATTGTGTATAATATCCTCTCATAATATTTCTAATTATTTATTTAAATGCCCCTTGTTGAATTTCTTCAATATATTTTATTCATTACTAAAAATAAAATTTTGTTTTCTAATACTTAGCAAATAGTTTTGCCAAAAACGTCCAGACGGAGGAGAAAATAAAAATAAAATTTTATTGGTGAATGTAAAATAGAATGGTTAAATACTTCAAATTTATATAATTAGGAAGAAATATACATATCTTATCTTTGGAGATTTCAAGGCAGCAGAGAGCATAATAAAAATTATATTTTTTTTCTGAAATTTCCACTTTTTCGTGGCGGCGGGTGCGCTAATTTGCCAAAAAATAAAATTTTGTTTTTATTCGAAATTATCAATATTTGCAGTCAACGGGTTTGCAAAAAGGTATAAAAAATATCTCGCCTAACCTGTATAGTCAAGATCTGCATGGTTGGGCTTTCCTGGAAAAAAGTCAAATTTTAGTTTTCCAATTATTATTTTCATAAAATAGTGCCACCGGTTTCCCCTTTAGCATAAAACTAAAATTTATGACCTGGTTTATTATAGGTAATAGAATGATTTTTTATTGAAATTTTTCTGGGAATGGGGCTTTAAAAGATCTGAGGTCCGAGTTATCTAGACACTCAAATCCATTGTCAAGCACAAAGTTCAATAGAGATGGGTTTATTCATGTGGGTTTATCTCTGGCATAAACACTAAGGCATGAAACTAAGGTGATTTATAAAATCTTGTCTTTATAGAATACAATCAGATTAGTGATGGTGCACTGGGAAAGCAGTGGTGAAATCGGGAATACTGGGTTATGGGGACAAGGTCACAAGTAACAATCGGAGGAAGATGTTGCCGTTTGGCTACTTCTTTAGCGGAATCAGCAATTAGATTAGATTTATTTGGTGTAAACACCAAGGATAGCCTGTAACAACTGATAATGTAAAAATGCATAATGTAAAAATCAACGCATAATGTATACAATTTGTAAAAATGTAAAAACAAGTCTTCTCCCTCCCTCACGCCTGTTACTTTAACCTACTAGTGTCATCAATGGTACCTGCCTGCCTGTCAGTTGTTGTAAGTGCGACTTAACGGTTTACCTGTATCTCAGAGCTTCTTCCTGGACAAATTGGAACAATTACTAAATGTACCTCCACGCCCATTGACGCTGGCTAAATTCATCTCCTATAGGGAAAAGCACGATGAAACGATAGAAACACGCAAGTCATAATGATTGATGTATAAAAACAAGACAGCGACACGTACACCTAGTTTAAACCAAGATCACAGGATAAACGCAGGTTTCAATATTACGGAAGACCGTTTGTAACATGGGAAAAAAACTAGAGAATATTAGGCATTCGGATAAATGATGTGTGTCATACTTATTTCTCTTCAAAATTTCCCCCCCAAACAATATGCTGTGTATTATTTACAGAAAAAAAAAAACCAATATTGGTTAATTTTCGGTAATTTGGATTTTTTTTTTTTAAATCTCCTTTTTATATAAAATATCAAACTTACATTTTGGCTTGAGACACAAAGTCCTGGTATTCCACACAAAAAAAAATAGTTTGTTTTTATTTAAAACTTACGCTTGTGAATTACCATACTTGTTCTTTAGGAACGAAAAAAAAACAACAAAAAAACAAATAAAGAAACAGGATGCAAACTTTTTCCTCGTCCCCATGCTGGGAGTGTGTGGCGATGTGTGGCCTTTCGACAAGGTTTAAAATAGAAACTTTTCTTTTTTTTTTAGATAGAAAGACCCAAGTTACTTGCTTTTTGGGGGAAACCAAAAGTTTTTGTTTTTTTTTAACAAATAAGTATTTGGATAGAAAAGTGAGGTTTTTGTGCAATAAGCACAACAAATCATAATTTCTATTCTAAAATGCCAATGCGTTGATAGGTTTTTACATTATGTGTTAATAAATGTTTTTACATTATGCCTTGGTTTTTACATTATGCATTACTTTTTTACATTAAGCGTCAAAACTTTTTACATTATATGTCGTTTTTTTACATTATCATTTGTAACATAACCCACAAAATTCTGAAGACTTATTTCCAGTGTGGTCCATCTGGTGGTGATTGGACATTACACCGGAAGACAATCCCCTACTCTTTTCCAAAGAGTTCTTTAAACCAATCAAGCTGGCTGGAAATGACACTCTTATAGTAAGTCATTATCATAATCAGCGATTTTCGGCTATCGATCTAATTAATCTGTATTGTACCTTAGAGAATAAAACATAATTGTCCTTGATGTAGTTAATTTTCTTTACCAACTTGGTGTGCTGCTTCTTTACCTAATGTTCTCAACTAATTTAATCAGGGGACATCCCTATTAAGAGGATATTTTTCTGTGAAACGAAGGGAAATATATCTTTTAAAACCACGGCCAACCCCGCGACACTGAATGGTCAAATAACCCCTATTACGGCGACACTTTTTTTTAGTCTTTATTTTCTAACTGTTTTACATATTTCTGTAATTTTATATGTCTAAGAATAACTAAAAAATTGCAATTTAACTATTTCTTCATTTTTTATATCCAATGTATTTTGTAC